>NW_028132877.1:0-150243 GCF_964374135.1 Grampus griseus
TGATATATTCAGGAAAAAACGCATACGCCCTTTTTGGCCAAGTGCATCATTGTGGACGTTCTGCCTCTTTTCCTATGCTTTCAATGCAATTCCAGTCTACCTCCTGAAATCGGTTTCCTGCAATTCTGCCCCGCATTCAAGTCCTCTTGGCAGCCTTACTTCAGTATATTTTTGGCCGATAGCTGACATTTATAACTCTGCAGCTTTGTGCATTACAGTGGCCCTGAGCTCCTTTCTTCAACTCGCTTTCTTTTGAGATGGCCGCAACACTGCAAGATGGCTTCAGGCACTAATCTGGTTCCGGCACGGCACGCTGAGCCTTTGGCTATTTCCTCTTCCTGGTGGGAAATGAGAGTTAAATTTGCCCGTCCAGACACCTCCAACTAGTCTCTCATTGGTTCTCCCTATTCCTGTTCATCTTCCACAGAAATTGCAAACTGGGCCAAACAGGAGGTTAAAGGGACTGACTCTCCAAGTCGGGACAGTGTTAGTAAAGCGTCTGGAATGTTGCACCCGAGTACCAGGGTACGAAAACTGAGACATATTTGAACACGTCTCCCGATCACATGGTTGATCATACTCTAGGTTCCAAATGCATGTTTTAGATAAGGAAGAATACCTTAAACCTGGGTAGTTGAAACCCGTGGTATGGGTACTATGCAATATGACTTCAAAGTGTCTTCATTTGCTCACCGAACCTCTCCAATCCTATCACTGCTGCGTTTATGCCCCGTACACATGCTTGATTTCTCTTTCGGAGACATAGCAATCCATAGGTTTAAGATACTTACTAGTCAGGTACATTTTTAGGCGTTTAATATGCGGTATTGAGTCCATTTCGTTGAGCAAGGAGTAGCTCTTGTCTATTCCATATTTGGCTTAAGGAACTTTATCTGTGCTCATTTCAATCTCTGGTTTTATGCAGCACCCCAACTCACCTTTACCCTTAAGCAAGCATAAGTTGGTTTTCTAAATTTGAGACCCTGTTCTGTTTTGGAATTCAGTTCCTGTGTAGCCAAGTTTACATTCCGTGTATTACTGATATCTTATGATGTTTCTTTTTCTGTGTGACTTATTTCAGTTAGAATCATCATACCTGAATCCACTCATTGTGCTGCTAAGGGCCTGATGACATAGATTTCATTGCTGAGTGATATTGCTTTGTAAGTAAATACCACAACTTCTTTATCCATTTTTCACTTTCTGCGATGTTGAACTTGCACTGTAAACGAGGTTCTTGTAAACAGAGGCGTCCCCAAACTTTGGGGTGGCTGTGTCTTTTTGATTTTAATTTCCCTAAGCTAATAGGACCATAAGTGGAAGTACCCTAGGCTCTGTTGCTTTGTTTCTTAGATGCTTCAGGAAACACCATACACTTCTCCCGAGTGTCTGTTGGCAATTTACATCCCGCCCATCAGCATAACAAGGCTCCCAGTTCTCCATGGCCTGTCCTGCCTTCTGGATTTTACACTTTTTTCAGATGGCCCTTTTGACCGGGGGAAGTGAGACTTCATTTAGTGCAGATTTTCCTTTGCAAGTTTGCTTGGTTGGCCAAAAAGGGCGTATGCGTTTTTTCCTGAATATATTCAGGAAAAAACGCATACGCCCTTTTTGGCCAAGTGCATCATTGTGGACGTTCTGCCTCTTTTCCTATGCTTTCAATGCAATTCCAGTCTACCTCCTGAAATCGGTTTCCTGCAATTCTGCCCCGCTTTCAAGTCCTCTTGGCAGCCTTACTTCAGTATATTTTTGGACGATAGCTGTCATTTATAACTCTGCAGGTTTGTGCATTACAGTGCCCTGAGCTCCTTTCTTCAACTCGCTTTATTTTGAGCTGGCCGCACACCGCAGGATGGCTTCAGGCCCTAATCTGTTTCCGGCACGGCACGCTGAGCCTTTCGTTATTTCTCTTCCTGGTGGGAAATGAGAGTTAAATTTGCCCGTCCAGACACCTCCAGCTAGTCTCTCATTGGTTCTCCCTATTCCTGTTCATCTTCTGCAGAAATTGCAAACTGGGCCAAACAGGAGGTTAAAGGCGCTGACTCTCCCAAGTGGGGAGAGTGTTAGTAAAGCGTCTGGAATGTTGCACCCGAGGAACAGGGAGGAAAACTGAGACATATTTGAACACGTCTCCCGTTCACATGGTTGATCATACTCTGGGTTCCACATGCATGATTTAGCTGAAGGAAGAATACCTTAAACCTGGAGAGTTGAGACCCGTGGAATGGGTACCATGCAATATGACTTCAAAGGGTCTTCATTTGCTCACCGAACCTCTCCAATCCTATCACTGCTGCATTTATGCCCCTGTACACACGCTTGATTCTCTTATGGAGGCATAGCAATCCATAGGTTTTAAGATACTTACTATTCAGGTACATTCTTAGGCGTTTAATATGGGGTGTTGAGTCCATTTCGTTGAGCAAGGAGTAGCTCTTGTCTATTCCATATTTGGCTTAAGGAACTTTATCTGTGCTCATTTCAATCTCTGGTTTTATGCAGCACCCCAACTCACCTTTCCCCTTAAGCAAGCATAAGTTGGTTTTCTAAATTTGAGACCCTGTTTTGTTTTGGAATTCAGTTCCTGTGTAGCCAAGTTTACATTCTGTGTATTAGTGATATCTTATGATGTTTCTTTTTCTGTGTGACTTATTTCAGTTAGAATCATCGTACCTGAATCCACTCATTATGCTGCTACATGCCTGATGACATAGATTTCATTGCTGAGTGATACTGCATTGTACGTAAGTACCACAAGTTCTTTATCCATTTTTCACTTTTTGTGATATTGAACTTGTACCGTAAACGAGGTTCTTGTAAACAGAGGTGTCCCAAACTTTTGGGTGGCTGTGTCCTTTTGATTTTAATTTCCCTAATCTATAGGACCATAAGTGGAATTGCCCTAGGCTCTGTTACTTTGTTTTTTAGATGTTTCAGGAAACACCATACACTTCTCCCGAGTGTCTGTTGGCAATTTACATCCCGCCCATCAGCATAACAAGGCTCCCAGTTCTCCATGGCCTGTCCTGCCTTTCTGGATTTTACACTTTTTTCAGATGGCCCTTTTGACCGGGGGGAAGTGAGACTTCATTGTAGTGCAGATTTCCTTTGAAAGTTTGCTTGGTTGGCCAAAAAGGGCGTATGCGTTTTTTCCTGAATATATTCTGGAAAAAACGCATACGCCATTTTTGGCCAAGTGCATCATTGTGGACGTTCTGCCTCTTTTCCTATGCTTTCAATGCAATTCCAGTCTACCTCCTGAAATCGGTTTCCTGCAATTCTGCCCCGCTTTCAAGTCCTCTTGGCAGCCTTACTTCAGTATATTTTTGGACGATAGCTGTCATTTATAACTCTGCAGGTTTGTGAATTACAGTGCCCCTGAGCTCCTTTCTTCAACTCGCTTTCTTTTGAGCTGGCCGCAACACCGCAGGCTGGCTTCAGGCCCTAATCTGGTTCAGGCACGGCACGCTGAGCCTTTGGTTAATTCCTCTTCCTGGTGGGAAATGAGAGTTAAATTTGCCCGTCCAGACACCTCCAGCTAGTCTCTCATTGGTTCTCGCTATTCCTGTTCATCTTCCGCAGAAATTGCAAACTGGGCCAAACAGGAGGTTAAAGGGACTGACTCTCCAAGTCGGGAGAGTGTTAGTAAAGCGTCTGGAATGTTGCACCCTAGTACCAGCGTACGAAAACTGAGACATATTTGAACACGTCTCCTGATCACATGGTTGATCATACTCTAGGTTCCACATGCATGTTTTAGCTGAAGGAAGAATACCTTAAAACTGGGTAGTTGAAACCCTTGGAATGGGTACCATGCAATATGATTTTAAAGGGTCTTCATTTGCTCACCGAACCTCTCCAATCCTATCACTGCTGCGTTTATGACCCTGTACACATGCTTGATTCTCTTTCGGAGACATAGCAATCCATAGGTTTTAAAATACTTACTAGACAGGTACATTCTTAGGCGTTTAATATGCGATGTTGAGTCCATTTCGTTGAGCAAGGAGTATCTCTTGTCTATTCCATATATGGCTTAAGGATCTTTATCTGTGCTCATTTCAATCTCTGTTTTTATGCAGCACCCCAACTCACCTTTACCCTTAAGCAAGCATAAGTTGGTTTTCTAAATTTGAGACACTGTTCTGTTCTGTAATTCAGTTCCTGTGTAGCCAAGTTTACATTCCGTGTATTACTGATATCTTATGATGTTTCTTTTTCTGTGTGACTTATTTCAGTTAGAATAATCATACCTGAATCCACTCATTGTGCTGCTAAGGGCCTGATGACATAGATTTCATTGCTGAGTGATACTGCATTGTACGTAAGTACCACAAGTTCTTTATCCATTTTTCACTTTCTGTGATATTGAACTTGTACGGTAAACGAGGTTCTTGTAAACAGAGGCGTCCCAAACTTTGGGGTGGCTGTGTCTTTTTGATTTTAATTTCCCTAAGCTATAGGACCATAAGTGGAAGTGCCCTAGGCTCTGTTGCTTTGTTTTTTAGATGTTTCAGGAAACACCATACACTTCTCCCCAGTGTCTGTTGGCAATTTACATCCCGCCCATCAGCATAACAAGGCTCCCAGTTCTCCATGGCCTGTCCTGCCTTTCTGGATTTTACACTTTTTTCAGATGGCCCTTTTGAACGGGGGGAAGTGAGACTTCATTGTAGTGCAGATTTCCTTTGAAAGTATGCTTGGTTGGCCAAAAAGGGCGTATGCGTTTTTTCCTGAATATATTCAGGAAAAAACGCATACGCCCTTTTTGGCCAAGTGCATCATTGTGGACGTTCTGCCTCTTTTCCTATGCTTTCAATGCAATTCCAGTCTACCTCCTGAAATCGGTTTCCTGCAATTCTGCCCCGCATTCAAGTCCTCTTGGCAGCCTTACTTCAGTATATTTTTGGCCGATAGCTGACATTTATAACTCTGCAGCTTTGTGCATTACAGTGGCCCTGAGCTCCTTTCTTCAACTCGCTTTCTTTTGAGATGGCCGCAACACTGCAGGATGGCTTCAGGCACTAATCTGGTTCCGGCACGGCACGCTGAGCCTTTGGCTATTTCCTCTTCCTGGTGGGAAATGAGAGTTAAATTTGCCCGTCCAGACACCTCCAACTAGTCTCTCATTGGTTCTCCCTATTCCTGTTCATCTTCCACAGAAATTGCAAACTGGGCCAAACAGGAGGTTAAAGGGACTGACTCTCCAAGTCGGGACAGTGTTAGTAAAGCGTCTGGAATGTTGCACCCGAGTACCAGGGTACGAAAACTGAGACATATTTGAACACGTCTCCCGATCACATGGTTGATCATACTCTAGGTTCCAAATGCATGTTTTAGATAAGGAAGAATACCTTAAACCTGGGTAGTTGAAACCCGTGGTATGGGTACTATGCAATATGACTTCAAAGTGTCTTCATTTGCTCACCGAACCTCTCCAATCCTATCACTGCTGCGTTTATGCCCCGTACACATGCTTGATTCTCTTTCGGAGACATAGCAATCCATAGGTTTTAAGATACTTACTAGTCAGGTACATTTTTAGGCGTTTAATATGCGGTATTGAGTCCATTTCGTTGAGCAAGGAGTAGCTCTTGTCTATTCCATATTTGGCTTAAGGAACTTTATCTGTGCTCATTTCAATCTCTGGTTTTATGCAGCACCCCAACTCACCTTTACCCTTAAGCAAGCATAAGTTGGTTTTCTAAATTTGAGACCCTGTTCTGTTTTGGAATTCAGTTCCTGTGTAGCCAAGTTTACATTCCGTGTATTACTGATATCTTATGATGTTTCTTTTTCTGTGTGACTTATTTCAGTTAGAATCATCATACCTGAATCCACTCATTGTGCTGCTAAGGGCCTGATGACATAGATTTCATTGCTGAGTGATATTGCTTTGTAAGTAAATACCACAACTTCTTTATCCATTTTTCACTTTCTGCGATGTTGAACTTGCACTGTAAACGAGGTTCTTGTAAACAGAGGCGTCCCAAACTTTGGGGTGGCTGTGTCTTTTTGATTTTAATTTCCCTAAGCTATAGGACCATAAGTGGAAGTACCCTAGGCTCTGTTGCTTTGTTTCTTAGATGCTTCAGGAAACACCATACACTTCTCCCGAGTGTCTGTTGGCAATTTACATCCCGCCCATCAGCATAACAAGGCTCCCAGTTCTCCATGGCCTGTCCTGCCTTTCTGGATTTTACACTTTTTTCAGATGGCCCTTTTGACCGGGGGGAAGTGAGACTTCATTGTAGTGCAGATTTCCTTTGCAAGTTTGCTTGGTTGGCCAAAAAGGGCGTATGCGTTTTTTCCTGAATATATTCAGGAAAAAACGCATACGCCCTTTTTGGCCAAGTGCATCATTGTGGACGTTCTGCCTCTTTTCCTATGCTTTCAATGCAATTCCAGTCTACCTCCTGAAATCGGTTTCCTGCAATTCTGCCCCGCTTTCAAGTCCTCTTGGCAGCCTTACTTCAGTATATTTTTGGACGATAGCTGTCATTTATAACTCTGCAGGTTTGTGCATTACAGTGCCCCTGAGCTCCTTTCTTCAACTCGCTTTATTTTGAGCTGGCCGCAACACCGCAGGATGGCTTCAGGCCCTAATCTGTTTCCGGCACGGCACGCTGAGCCTTTCGTTATTTCCTCTTCCTGGTGGGAAATGAGAGTTAAATTTGCCCGTCCAGACACCTCCAGCTAGTCTCTCATTGGTTCTCCCTATTCCTGTTCATCTTCTGCAGAAATTGCAAACTGGGCCAAACAGGAGGTTAAAGGCGCTGACTCTCCAAGTGGGGAGAGTGTTAGTAAAGCGTCTGGAATGTTGCACCCGAGGAACAGGGGAGGAAAACTGAGACATATTTGAACACGTCTCCCGTTCACATGGTTGATCATACTCTGGGTTCCACATGCATGATTTAGCTGAAGGAAGAATACCTTAAACCTGGAGAGTTGAGACCCGTGGAATGGGTACCATGCAATATGACTTCAAAGGGTCTTCATTTGCTCACCGAACCTCTCCAATCCTATCACTGCTGCATTTATGCCCCTGTACACACGCTTGATTCTCTTATGGAGGCATAGCAATCCATAGGTTTTAAGATACTTACTATTCAGGTACATTCTTAGGCGTTTAATATGGGGTGTTGAGTCCATTTCGTTGAGCAAGGAGTAGCTCTTGTCTATTCCATATTTGGCTTAAGGAACTTTATCTGTGCTCATTTCAATCTCTGGTTTTATGCAGCACCCCAACTCACCTTTCCCCTTAAGCAAGCATAAGTTGGTTTTCTAAATTTGAGACCCTGTTTTGTTTTGGAATTCAGTTCCTGTGTAGCCAAGTTTACATTCTGTGTATTAGTGATATCTTATGATGTTTCTTTTTCTGTGTGACTTATTTCAGTTAGAATCATCGTACCTGAATCCACTCATTATGCTGCTACATGCCTGATGACATAGATTTCATTGCTGAGTGATACTGCATTGTACGTAAGTACCACAAGTTCTTTATCCATTTTTCACTTTTTGTGATATTGAACTTGTACCGTAAACGAGGTTCTTGTAAACAGAGGTGTCCCAAACTTTTGGGTGGCTGTGTCCTTTTGATTTTAATTTCCCTAATCTATAGGACCATAAGTGGAATTGCCCTAGGCTCTGTTACTTTGTTTTTTAGATGTTTCAGGAAACACCATACACTTCTCCCGAGTGTCTGTTGGCAATTTACATCCCGCCCATCAGCATAACAAGGCTCCCAGTTCTCCATGGCCTGTCCTGCCTTTCTGGATTTTACACTTTTTTCAGATGGCCCTTTTGACCGGGGGGAAGTGAGACTTCATTGTAGTGCAGATTTCCTTTGAAAGTTTGCTTGGTTGGCCAAAAAGGGCGTATGCGTTTTTTCCTGAATATATTCTGGAAAAAACGCATACGCCATTTTTGGCCAAGTGCATCATTGTGGACGTTCTGCCTCTTTTCCTATGCTTTCAATGCAATTCCAGTCTACCTCCTGAAATCGGTTTCCTGCAATTCTGCCCCGCTTTCAAGTCCTCTTGGCAGCCTTACTTCAGTATATTTTTGGACGATAGCTGTCATTTATAACTCTGCAGGTTTGTGAATTACAGTGCCCCTGAGCTCCTTTCTTCAACTCGCTTTCTTTTGAGCTGGCCGCAACACCGCAGGCTGGCTTCAGGCCCTAATCTGGTTCAGGCACGGCACGCTGAGCCTTTGGTTAATTCCTCTTCCTGGTGGGAAATGAGAGTTAAATTTGCCCGTCCAGACACCTCCAGCTAGTCTCTCATTGGTTCTCGCTATTCCTGTTCATCTTCCGCAGAAATTGCAAACTGGGCCAAACAGGAGGTTAAAGGGACTGACTCTCCAAGTCGGGAGAGTGTTAGTAAAGCGTCTGGAATGTTGCACCCTAGTACCAGCGTACGAAAACTGAGACATATTTGAACACGTCTCCTGATCACATGGTTGATCATACTCTAGGTTCCACATGCATGTTTTAGCTGAAGGAAGAATACCTTAAAACTGGGTAGTTGAAACCCTTGGAATGGGTACCATGCAATATGATTTTAAAGGGTCTTCATTTGCTCACCGAACCTCTCCAATCCTATCACTGCTGCGTTTATGACCCTGTACACATGCTTGATTCTCTTTCGGAGACATAGCAATCCATAGGTTTTAAAATACTTACTAGACAGGTACATTCTTAGGCGTTTAATATGCGATGTTGAGTCCATTTCGTTGAGCAAGGAGTATCTCTTGTCTATTCCATATATGGCTTAAGGATCTTTATCTGTGCTCATTTCAATCTCTGTTTTTATGCAGCACCCCAACTCACCTTTACCCTTAAGCAAGCATAAGTTGGTTTTCTAAATTTGAGACACTGTTCTGTTCTGTAATTCAGTTCCTGTGTAGCCAAGTTTACATTCCGTGTATTACTGATATCTTATGATGTTTCTTTTTCTGTGTGACTTATTTCAGTTAGAATAATCATACCTGAATCCACTCATTGTGCTGCTAAGGGCCTGATGACATAGATTTCATTGCTGAGTGATACTGCATTGTACGTAAGTACCACAAGTTCTTTATCCATTTTTCACTTTCTGTGATATTGAACTTGTACGGTAAACGAGGTTCTTGTAAACAGAGGCGTCCCAAACTTTGGGGTGGCTGTGTCTTTTTGATTTTAATTTCCCTAAGCTATAGGACCATAAGTGGAAGTGCCCTAGGCTCTGTTGCTTTGTTTTTTAGATGTTTCAGGAAACACCATACACTTCTCCCCAGTGTCTGTTGGCAATTTACATCCCGCCCATCAGCATAACAAGGCTCCCAGTTCTCCATGGCCTGTCCTGCCTTTCTGGATTTTACACTTTTTTCAGATGGCCCTTTTGAACGGGGGGAAGTGAGACTTCATTGTAGTGCAGATTTCCTTTGAAAGTATGCTTGGTTGGCCAAAAAGGGCGTATGCGTTTTTTCCTGAATATATTCAGGAAAAAACGCATACGCCCTTTTTGGCCAAGTGCATCATTGTGGACGTTCTGCCTCTTTTCCTATGCTTTCAATGCAATTCCAGTCTACCTCCTGAAATCGGTTTCCTGCAATTCTGCCCCGCATTCAAGTCCTCTTGGCAGCCTTACTTCAGTATATTTTTGGCCGATAGCTGACATTTATAACTCTGCAGCTTTGTGCATTACAGTGGCCCTGAGCTCCTTTCTTCAACTCGCTTTCTTTTGAGATGGCCGCAACACTGCAGGATGGCTTCAGGCACTAATCTGGTTCCGGCACGGCACGCTGAGCCTTTGGCTATTTCCTCTTCCTGGTGGGAAATGAGAGTTAAATTTGCCCGTCCAGACACCTCCAACTAGTCTCTCATTGGTTCTCCCTATTCCTGTTCATCTTCCACAGAAATTGCAAACTGGGCCAAACAGGAGGTTAAAGGGACTGACTCTCCAAGTCGGGACAGTGTTAGTAAAGCGTCTGGAATGTTGCACCCGAGTACCAGGGTACGAAAACTGAGACATATTTGAACACGTCTCCCGATCACATGGTTGATCATACTCTAGGTTCCAAATGCATGTTTTAGATAAGGAAGAATACCTTAAACCTGGGTAGTTGAAACCCGTGGTATGGGTACTATGCAATATGACTTCAAAGTGTCTTCATTTGCTCACCGAACCTCTCCAATCCTATCACTGCTGCGTTTATGCCCCGTACACATGCTTGATTCTCTTTCGGAGACATAGCAATCCATAGGTTTTAAGATACTTACTAGTCAGGTACATTTTTAGGCGTTTAATATGCGGTATTGAGTCCATTTCGTTGAGCAAGGAGTAGCTCTTGTCTATTCCATATTTGGCTTAAGGAACTTTATCTGTGCTCATTTCAATCTCTGGTTTTATGCAGCACCCCAACTCACCTTTACCCTTAAGCAAGCATAAGTTGGTTTTCTAAATTTGAGACCCTGTTCTGTTTTGGAATTCAGTTCCTGTGTAGCCAAGTTTACATTCCGTGTATTACTGATATCTTATGATGTTTCTTTTTCTGTGTGACTTATTTCAGTTAGAATCATCATACCTGAATCCACTCATTGTGCTGCTAAGGGCCTGATGACATAGATTTCATTGCTGAGTGATATTGCTTTGTAAGTAAATACCACAACTTCTTTATCCATTTTTCACTTTCTGCGATGTTGAACTTGCACTGTAAACGAGGTTCTTGTAAACAGAGGCGTCCCAAACTTTGGGGTGGCTGTGTCTTTTTGATTTTAATTTCCCTAAGCTATAGGACCATAAGTGGAAGTACCCTAGGCTCTGTTGCTTTGTTTCTTAGATGCTTCAGGAAACACCATACACTTCTCCCAAGTGTCTGTTGGCAATTTACATCCCGCCCATCAGCATAACAAGGCTCCCAGTTCTCCATGGCCTGTCCTGCCTTTCTGGATTTTACACTTTTTTCAGATGGCCCTTTTGACCGGGGGGAAGTGAGACTTCATTGTAGTGCAGATTTCCTTTGCAAGTTTGCTTGGTTGGCCAAAAAGGGCGTATGCGTTTTTTCCTGAATATATTCAGGAAAAAACGCATACGCCCTTTTTGGCCAAGTGCATCATTGTGGACGTTCTGCCTCTTTTCCTATGCTTTCAATGCAATTCCAGTCTACCTCCTGAAATCGGTTTCCTGCAATTCTGCCCCGCTTTCAAGTCCTCTTGGCAGCCTTACTTCAGTATATTTTTGGACGATAGCTGTCATTTATAACTCTGCAGGTTTGTGCATTACAGTGCCCCTGAGCTCCTTTCTTCAACTCGCTTTATTTTGAGCTGGCCGCAACACCGCAGGATGGCTTCAGGCCCTAATCTGTTTCCGGCACGGCACGCTGAGCCTTTCGTTATTTCCTCTTCCTGGTGGGAAATGAGAGTTAAATTTGCCCGTCCAGACACCTCCAGCTAGTCTCTCATTGGTTCTCCCTATTCCTGTTCATCTTCTGCAGAAATTGCAAACTGGGCCAAACAGGAGGTTAAAGGCGCTGACTCTCCAAGTGGGGAGAGTGTTAGTAAAGCGTCTGGAATGTTGCACCCGAGGAACAGGGGAGGAAAACTGAGACATATTTGAACACGTCTCCCGTTCACATGGTTGATCATACTCTGGGTTCCACATGCATAATTTAGCTGAAGGAAGAATACCTTAAACCTGGAGAGTTGAGACCCGTGGAATGGGTACCATGCAATATGACTTCAAAGGGTCTTCATTTGCTCACTGAACCTCTCCAATCCTCTCACTGCTGCATTTATGCCCCTGTACACACGCTTGATTCTCTTATGGAGGCATAGCAATCCATAGGTTTTAAGATACTTACTATTCAGGTACATTCTTAGGCGTTTAATATGGGGTGTTGAGTCCATTTCGTTGAGCAAGGAGTAGCTCTTGTCTATTCCATATTTGGCTTAAGGAACTTTATCTGTGCTCATTTCAATCTCTGGTTTTATGCAGCACCCCAACTCACCTTTCCCCTTAAGCAAGCATAAGTTGGTTTTCTAAATTTGAGACCCTGTTTTGTTTTGGAATTCAGTTCCTGTGTAGCCAAGTTTACATTCCGTGTATTAGTGATATCTTATGATGTTTCTTTTTCTGTGTGACTTATTTCAGTTAGAATCATCGTACCTGAATCCACTCATTATGCTGCTACATGCCTGATGACATAGATTTCATTGCTGAGTGATACTGCATTGTACGTAAGTACCACAAGTTCTTTATCCATTTTTCACTTTTTGTGATATTGAACTTGTACCGTAAACGAGGTTCTTGTAAACAGAGGTGTCCCAAACTTTTGGGTGGCTGTGTCCTTTTGATTTTAATTTCCCTAATCTATAGGACCATAAGTGGAATTGCCCTAGGCTCTGTTACTTTGTTTTTTAGATGTTTCAGGAAACACCATACACTTCTCCCGAGTGTCTGTTGGCAATTTACATCCCGCCCATCAGCATAAAAAGGCTCCCAGTTCTCCATGGCCTGTCCTGCCTTTCTGGATTTTACACTTTTTTCAGATGGCCCTTTTGACCGGGGGGAAGTGAGACTTCATTGTAGTGCAGATTTCCTTTGAAAGTTTGCTTGGTTGGCCAAAAAGGGCGTATGCGTTTTTTCCTGAATATATTCTGGAAAAAACGCATACGCCATTTTTGGCCAAGTGCATCATTGTGGACGTTCTGCCTCTTTTCCTATGCTTTCAATGCAATTCCAGTCTACCTCCTGAAATCGGTTTCCTGCAATTCTGCCCCGCTTTCAAGTCCTCTTGGCAGCCTTACTTCAGTATATTTTTGGACGATAGCTGTCATTTATAACACTGCAGGTTTGTGAATTACAGTGCCCCTGATCTCCTTTCTTCAACTCGCTTTCTTGTGAGCTGGCCGCAACACCGCAGGATGGCTTCAGGCCCTAATCTGGTTCCGGAACGGCACGCTGAGCCTTTGGTTAATTCCTCTTCCTGGTGGGAAATGAGAGTTAAATTTGCCCGTCCAGACACCTCCAGCTAGTCTCTCATTGGTTCTCGCTATTCCTGTTCATCTTCCGCAGAAATTGCAAACTGGGCCAAACAGGAGGTTAAAGGGACTGACTCTCCAAGTCGGGAGAGTGTTAGTAAAGCGTCTGGAATGTTGCACCCTAGTACCAGCGTACGAAAACTGAGACATATTTGAACACGTCTCCTGATCACATGGTTGATCATACTCTAGGTTCCACATGCATGTTTTAGCTGAAGGAAGAATACCTTAAAACTGGGTAGTTGAAACCCTTGGAATGGGTACCATGCAATATGATTTTAAAGGGTCTTCATTTGCTCACCGAACCTCTCCAATCCTATCACTGCTGCGTTTATGACCCTGTACACATGCTTGATTCTCTTTCGGAGACATAGCAATCCATAGGTTTTAAGATACTTACTAGACAGGTACATTCTTAGGCGTTTAATATGCGATGTTGAGTCCATTTCGTTGAGCAAGGAGTATCTCTTGTCTATTCCATATATGGCTTAAGGATCTTTATCTGTGCTCATTTCAATCTCTGTTTTTATGCAGCACCCCAACTCACATTTACCCTTAAGCAAGCATAAGTTGGTTTTCTAAATTTGAGACACTGTTCTGTTCTGTAATTCAGTTCCTGTGTAGCCAAGTTTACATTCCGTGTATTACTGATATCTTATGATGTTTCTTTTTCTGTGTGACTTATTTCAGTTAGAATAATCATACCTGAATCCACTCATTGTGCTGCTAAGGGCCTGATGACATAGATTTCATTGCTGAGTGATACTGCATTGTACGTAAGTACCACAAGTTCTTTATCCATTTTTCACTTTCTGTGATATTGAACTTGTACGGTAAACGAGGTTCTTGTAAACAGAGGCGTCCCAAACTTTGGGGTGGCTGTGTCTTTTTGATTTTAATTTCCCTAAGCTATAGGACCATAAGTGGAAGTGCCCTAGGCTCTGTTGCTTTGTTTTTTAGATGTTTCAGGAAACACCATACACTTCTCCCCAGTGTCTGTTGGCAATTTACATCCCGCCCATCAGCATAACAAGGCTCCCAGTTCTCCATGGCCTGTCCTGCCTTTCTGGATTTTACACTTTTTTCAGATGGCCCTTTTGAACGGGGGGAAGTGAGACTTCATTGTAGTGCAGATTTCCTTTGAAAGTATGCTTGGTTGGCCAAAAAGGGCGTATGCGTTTTTTCCTGAATATATTCAGGAAAAAACGCATACGCCCTTTTTGGCCAAGTGCATCATTGTGGACGTTCTGCCTCTTTTCCTATGCTTTCAATGCAATTCCAGTCTACCTCCTGAAATCGGTTTCCTGCAATTCTGCCCCGTTTTCAAGTCCTCTTGGCAGCCTTACTTCAGTATATTTTTGGACGATAGCTGTCATTTATAACTCTGCAGGTTTGTGAATTACAGTGCCCCTGAGCTCCTTTCTTCAACTCGCTTTCTTGTGACCTGGCCGCAACACCGCAGGATGGCTTCAGGCCCTAATCTGGTTCCGGCACGGCACGCTGAGCCTTTGGTTAATTCCTCTTCCTGGTGGGAAATGAGAGTTAAATTTGCCCGTCCAGACACCTCCAGCTAGTCTCTCATTGGTTCTCGCTATTCCTGTTCATCTTCCGCAGAAATTGCAAACTGGGCCAAACAGGAGGTTAAAGGCGCTGACTCTCCAACTGGGGAGAGTGTTAGTAAAGCATCTGGAATGTTGCACCCGAGTACCAGGGGAGGAAAACTGAGACATATTTGAACACGTCTCCCGTTCACACGGTTGATCATACTCTGGGTTCCACATGCATGTTTTAGCTGAAGGAAGAATACCTTAAACCTGGAGAGTTGAGACCCGTGTAATGGGTACCATGCAATATGACTTCAAAGGGTCTTCATTTGCTCACCGAACCTCTCCAATCCTATCACTGCTGCGTTTATGTCCCTGTACACACGCTTGATTCTCTTTCGGAGACATAGCAATCCATAGGTTTTAAGATACTTACTATACAGGAACATTCTTAAGCGTTTAATATGGGGTGTTGAGTCCATTTCGTTGAGCAAGGAGTAGCTCTTGTCTATTCCATATTTGGCTTAAGGAACTTTATCTGTGCTCATTTCAATCTCTGGTTTTATGCAGCACCCCAACTCACCTTTACCCATAAGCAAGCATAAGTTGGTTTTCTAAATTTGAGAACCTGTTCTGTTCTGTAATTCAGTTCCTGTGTAGCCAAGTTTACATTCCGTGTATTACTGATATCTTATGATGTTTCTTTTTCTGTGTGACTTATTTCAGTTAGAATCATCGTACCTGAATCCACTCATTATGCTGCTACGGGCCTGATGACATAGATTTCATTGATGAGTGATACTGCATTGTACGTAAGTACCACAAGTTCTTTATCCATTTTTCACTTTCTGTGATATTGAACTTGTACCGTAAACGAGGTTCTTGTAAACAGAGGTGTCCCAAACTTTGGGGTGGCTGTGTCCTTTTGATTTTAATTTCCCTAATCTATAGGACCATAAGTGGAAGTGCCCTAGGCTCTGTTGCTTTGTTTTTTAGATGTTTCAGGAAACACCATACACTTCTCCCGAGTGTCTGTTGGCAATTTACATCCCGCCCATCAGCATAACAAGGCTCCCAGTTCTCCATGGCCTGTCCTGCCTTTCTGGATTTTACACTTTTTTCAGATGGCCCTTTTGACCGGGGGGAAGTGAGACTTCATTGTAGTGCAGATTTCCTTTGAAAGTTTGCTTGGTTGGCCAAAAAGGGCGTATGCGTTTTTTCCTGAATATATTCAGGAAAAAACGCATACGCCATTTTTGGCCAAGTGCATCATTGTGGACGTTCTGCCTCTTTTCCTATGCTTTCAATGCAATTCCAGTCTACCTCCTGAAATCGGTTTCCTGCAATTCTGCCCCGCTTTCAAGTCCTCTTGACAGCCTTACTTCAGTATATTTTTGGACGATAGCTGTCATTTATAACTCTGCAGGTTTGTGAATTACAGTGCCCCTGAGCTCCTTTCTTCAACTCGCTTTCTTGTGACCTGGCCGCAACACCGCTGGATGGCTTCAGGCCCTAATCTGGTTCCGGCACGGCACGCTGAGCCTTTGGTTAATTCCTCTTCCTGGTGGGAAATGAGAGTTAAATTTGCCCGTCCAGACACCTCCAGCTAGTCTCTCATTGGTTCTCGCTATTCCTGTTCATCTTCCGCAGAAATTGCAAACTGGGCCAAACAGGAGGTTAAAGGGATTGACTCTCCAAGTCGGGAGAGTGTTAGTAAAGCGTGTGGAATGTTGCACCTGAGTACCAGGGGAGGAAAACTGAGACATATTTTAACACGTCTCCCGTTCACACGGTTGATCATACTCTGGCTTCCACATGCATGTTTTAGCTGAAGGAAGAATACCTTAAACCTGGAGAGTTGAGACCCGTGTAATGGGTACCATGCAATATGACTTCAAAGGGTCTTCATTTGCTTACCGAACCTCTCCAATCCTATCACTGCTGCGTTTATGCCCCTGTACACACGCTTGATTCTCTTTCGGAAATATAGCAATCCATATGTTTTAAGATACTTACTAGTCAGGTACATTCTTAGGCGTTTAATATGGGGTGTTGAGTCCATTTTGTTGAGCAAGGAGTAGCTCTTGTCTATTCCATATTTGGCTTAAGGAACTTTATCTGTGCTCATTTCAATCTCTGGTTTTATGCAGCACCCCAACTCACCTTTCCCCTTAAGCAAGCATAAGTTGGTTTTCTAAATTTGAGACCCTGTTCTGTTCTGTAATTCAGTTCCTGTGTAGCCAAGTTTACATTCCGTGTATTACTGATATCTTATGATGTTTCTTTTTCTGTGTGACTTATTTCAGTTAGAATCATCATACCTGAATCCACTCATTGTGCTGCTAAGGGCCTGATGACATAGATTTCATTGCTGAGTGATATTGCTTTGTAAGTAAATACCACAACTTCTTTATCCATTTTTCACTTTCTGCGATGTTGAACTTGTACTGTAAACGAGGTTCTTGTAAACAGAGGCGTCCCAAACTTTGGGGTGGCTGTGTCTTTTTGATTTTAATTTCCCTAAGCTATAGGACCATAAGTGGAAGTGCCCTAGGATCTGTTGCTTTGTTTTTTAGATGTTTCAGGAAACACCATACACTTCTCCCGAGTGTCTGTTGGCAATTTACATCCCGCCCATCAGCATAACAAGGCTCCCAGTTCTCCATGGCCTGTCCTGCCTTGCTGGACTTTACACTTTTTTCACATGGCCCTTTTGACCGGGGGGAAGTGAGACTTCATTGTAGTGCAGATTTCCTTTGCAAGCTTGCTTGGTTGGCCAAAAAGGGCGTATGCGTTTTTTCCTGAATATTCTCAGGAAAAAACACATACGCCCTTTTTGGCCAAGTGCATCATTGTGGACGTTCTGCCTCTTTTCCTATGCTTTCAATGCAATTCCAGTCTACCTCCTGAAATCGGTTTCCTGCAATTCTGCCCGGCTTTCAAGTCCTCTTGGCAGCCTTACTTCAGTATATTTTTGGACGATAGCTGTCATTTATAACTCTGCAGGTTTGTGAATTACAGTGCCCCTGAGCTCCTTTCTTCAACTCGCTTTCTTGTGACCTGGCCGCAACACCGCAGGATAGCTTCAGGCCCTAATCTGGTTCCGGCACGGCACGCTGAGCCTTTGGTTAATTCCTCTTCCTGGTGGGAAATGAGAGTTAAATTTGCCCGTCCAGACACCTCCAGCTAGTCTCTCATTGGTTCTCGCTATTCCTGTTCATCTTCCACAGAAATTGCAAACTGGGCCAAACAGGAGGTTAAAGGGACTGACTCTCCAAGTCGGGAGAGTGTTAGTAAAGCATCTGGAATGTTGCACCCGAGTACCAGGGTACGAAAACTGAGACATATTTGAACACGTCTCCCGATCACATGGTTGATCATACTCTGGGTTCCACATGCATGTTTTAGCTGAAGGAAGAATACCTTAAACTTGGGTAGTTGAAACCCGTGGAATGGGTACCATGCAATATGACTTCAAAGGGTCTTCATTTGCTCACCGAACCTCTCCAATCCTATCACTGCTGCGTTTATGCCCCTGTACACATGCTTGATTCTCTTTCGGAGACATAGCAATCCATAGGTTTTAAGATACTTACTAGTCAGGTACATTCTTAGGCGTTTAATATGCGGTGTTGAGTCCATTTCGTTGAGCAAGGAGTAGCTCTTGTCTATTCCATATTTGGCTTAAGGAACTTTATCTGTGCTCATTTCAATCTCTGGTTTTATGCAGCACCCCAACTCACCTTTCCCCTTAAGCAAGCATAAGTTGGTTTTCTAAATTTGAGACCCTGTTCTGTTCTGTAATTCAGTTCCTGTGTAGCCAAGTTTACATTCCATGTATTACTGATACCTTATGATGTTTCTTTTTCTGTGTGAGTTATTTCAGTTAGAATTATCATACCTGAATCCACTCATTATGCTGCTACGGGCCTGATGACATAGATTTCATTGCTGAGTGATATTGCTTTGTAAGTAAATACCACAACTTCTTTATCCATTTTTCACTTTCTGCGATGTTGAACTTGTACTGTAAACGAGGTTCTTGTAAACAGAGGCGTCCCAAACTTTGGGGTGGCTGTGTCTTTTTGATTTTAATTTCCCTAAGCTATAGGACCATAAGTGGAAGTGCCCTAGGCTCTGTTGCTTTGTTTTTTAGATGTTTCAGGAAACACCATACACTTCTCCCGAGTGTCTGTTGGCAATTTACATCCCGCCCATCAGCATAACAAGGCTCCCAGTTCTCCATGGCCTGTCCTGCCTTGCTGGATTTTACACTTTTTTCAGATGGCCCTTTTGACCGGGGGGAAGTGAGACTTCATTGTAGTGCAGATTTCCTTTGCAAGCTTGCCTGGTTGGCCAAAAAGGGCGTATGCGTTTTTTCCTGAATATATTCAGGAAAAAACGCATACGCCCTTTTTGGCCAAGTGCATCATTGGGGACGTTCTGCCTCTTTTCCTATGCTTTCAATGCAATTCCAGTCTACCTGCTGAAATCGGTTTCCTGCAATTCTGCCCCGCTTTCAAGTCCTCTTGGCAGCCTTACTTCAGTATATTTTTGGACGATAGCTGTCATTTATAACTCTGCAGGTTTGTGAATTACAGTGCCCCTGAGCTCCTTTCTTCAACTCGCTTTCTTGTGAGCTGGCCGCAACACCGCAGGATGGCTTCAGGCCCTAATCTGGTTCCGGCACGGCACGCTGAGCCTTTGGTTAATTCCTCTTCCTGGTGGGAAATGAGAGTTAAATTTGCCCGTCCAGACACCTCCAGCTAGTCTCTCATTTGTTCTCGCTATTCCTGTTCATCTTCCGCAGAAATTGCAAACTGGGCCAAACAGGAGGTTAAAGGGACTGACTCTCCAAGTCGGGAGAGTGTTAGTAAAGCATCTGGAATGTTGCACCCGAGTACCAGGGGAGGAAAACTGAGACATATTTGAACACGTCTCCCGATCACATGGTGATCATACTCTGGGTTCCACATGCATGTTTTAGCTGAAGGAAGAATACCTTAAACTTGGGTAGTTGAAACCCGTGGAATGGGTACCATGCAATATGACTTCAAAGGGTCTTCATTTGCTCACCGAACCTCTCCAATCCTATCACTGCTGCGTTTATGCCCCTGTACACATGCTTGATTCTCTTTCGGAGACATAGCAATCCATAGGTTTTAAGATACTTACTAGTCAGGTACATTCTTAGGCGTTTAATATGCGGTGTTGAGTCCATTTCGTTGAGCAAGGAGTAGCTCTTGTCTATTCCATATTTGGCTTAAGGAACTTTATCTGTGCTCATTTCGATCTCTGGTTTTATGCAGCACCCCAACTCACCTTTCCCCTTAAGCAAGCATAAGTTGGTTTTCTAAATTTGAGACCCTGTTCTGTTCTGTAATTCAGTTCCTGTGTAGCCAAGTTTACATTCCGTGTATTACTGATATCTTATGATGCTTCTTTTTCTGTCAGACTTATTTCAGTTAGAATCATCATACCTGAATCCACTCATTATGCTCCTAAGGGCCTGATGACATAGATTTCATTGCTGAGTGATATTGCTTTGTAAGTAAATACCACAACTTCTTTATCCATTTTTCACTTTCTGCGATGTTGAACTTGTACTGTAAACTAGGTTCTTGTAAACAGAGGCGTCCCAAACTTTGGGGTGGCTGTGTCTTTTTGATTTTAATTTCCCTAAGCTATAGGACCATAAGTGGAAGTGCCCTAGGCTCTGTTGCTTTGTTTTTTAGATGTTTCAGGAAACACCATACACTTCTCCCGAGTGTCTGTTGGCAATTTACATCCCGCCCATCAGCATAACAAGGCTCCCAGTTCTCCATGGCCTGTCCTGCCTTGCTGGATTTTACACTTTTTTCAGATGGCCCTTTTGACCGGGGGGAAGTGAGACTTCATTGTAGTGCAGATTTCCTTTGCAAGTTTGCTTGGTTGGCCAAAAAGTGCGTATGCGTTTTTTTCTGAATATATTCAGGAAAAAACGCATACGCCCTTTTTGGCCAAGTGCATCATTGGGGACGTTCTGCCTCTTTTCCTATGCTTTCAATGCAATTCCAGTCTACCTGCTGAAATCGGTTTCCTGCAATTCTGCCCCGCTTTCAAGTCCTCTTGGCAGCCTTACTTCAGTATATTTTTGGATGATAGCTGTCATTTATAACTCTGCAGGTTTGTGAATTACAGTGCCCCTGAGCTCCTTTCTTCAACTCGCTTTCTTGTGAGCTGGCCGCAACACCGCAGGATGGCTTCAGGCCCTAATCTGGTTCCGGCACGGCATGCTGAGCCTTTGGTTAATTCCTCTTCCTGGTGGGAAATGAGAGTTAAATTTGCCCGTCCAGACACCTCCAGCTAGTCTCTCATTTGTTCTCGCTATTCCTGTTCATCTTCTGCAGAAATTGCAAACTGGGCCAAACAGGAGGTTAAAGGGACTGACTCTCCAAGTCGGGAGAGTGTTAGTAAAGCATCTGGAATGTTGCACCCGAGTACCAGGGGAGGAAAACTGAGACATATTTGAACACGTCTCCCGATCACATGGTGATCATACTCTGGGTTCCACATGCATGTTTTAGCTGAAGGAAGAATACCTTAAACTTGGGTAGTTGAAACCCGTGGAATGGGTACCATGCAATATGACTTCAAAGGGTCTTCATTTGCTCACCGAACCTCTCCAATCCTATCACTGCTGCGTTTATGCCCCTGTACACATGCTTCATTCTCTTTCGGAGACATAGCAATTCATAGGTTTTAAGATACTTACTAGTCAGGTACATTCTTAGGCGTTTAATATGCGGTGTTGAGTCCATTTCGTTGAGCAAGGAGTAGCTCTTGTCTATTCCATGTTTGGCTTAAGGAACTTTATCTGTGCTCATTTCAATCTCTGGTTTTATGCAGCACCCAAACTCACCTTTCCCCTTAAGCAAGCATAAGTTGGTTTTCTAAATTTGAGACCCTGTTCTGTTCTGTAATTCAGTTCCTGTGTAGCCAAGTTTACATTCCGTGTATTACTGATATCTTATGATGTTTCTTTTTCTGTGTGAGTTATTTCAGTTAGAATTATCATACCTGAATCCACTCATTATGCTGCTACGGGCCTGATGACATAGATTTCATTGCTGAGTGATATTGCTTTGTAAGTAAATACCACAACTTCTTTATCCATTTTTCACTTTCTGCGATGTTGAACTTGTACTGTAAACGAGGTTCTTGTAAACAGAGGCGTCCCAAACTTTGGGGTGGCTGTTTCTTTTTGATTTTAATTTCCCTAAGCTATAGGACCATAAGTGGAAGTGCCCTAGGCTCTGTTGCTTTGTTTTTTAGATGTTTCAGGAAACACCATACACTTCTCCCGAGTGTCTGTTGGCAATTTACATCCCGCCCATCAGCATAACAAGGCTCCCAGTTCTCCATGGCCTGTCCTGCCTTGCTGGATTTTACACTTTTTTCAGATGGCCCTTTTGACCGGGGGGAAGTGAGACTTCATTGTAGTGCAGATTTCCTTTGCAAGCTTGCTTGGTTGGCCAATAAGGGCGTATGCGTTTTTTCCTGAATATATTCAGGAAAAAACGCATACGCCCTTTTTGGCCAAGTGCATCATTGTGGACGTTCTGCCTCTTTTCCTATGCTTTCAATGCAATTCCAGTCTACCTGCTGAAATCGGTTTCCTGCAATTCTGCCCCGCTTTCAAGTCCTCTTGGCAGCCTTACTTCAGTATATTTTTGGACGATAGCTGTCATTTATAACTCTGCAGGTTTGTGAATTACAGTGCCCCTGAGCTCCTTTCTTCAACTCGCTTTCTTGTGAGCTGGCCGCAACACCGCAGGATGGCTTCAGGCCCTAATCTGGTTCCGGCAAGGCACGCTGAGCCTTTGGTTAATTCCTCTTCCTGGTGGGAAATGAGAGTTAAATTTGCCCGTCCAGACACCTCCAGCTAGTCTCTCATTTGTTCTCGCTATTCCTGTTCATCTTCCGCAGAAATTGCAAACTGGGCCAAACAGGAGGTTAAAGGGACTGACTCTCCAAGTCGGGAGAGTGTTAGTAAAGCATCTGGAATGTTGCACCCGAGTACCAGGGGAGGAAAACTGAGACATATTTGAACACGTCTCCCGATCACATGGTGATCATACTCTGGGTTCCACATGCATGTTTTAGCTGAAGGAAGAATACCTTAAACTTGGGTAGTTGAAACCCGTGGAATGGGTACCATGCAATATGACTTCAAAGGGTCTTCATTTGCTCACCGAACCTCTCCAATCCTATCACTGCTGCGTTTATGCCCCTGTACACATGCTTGATTCTCTTTCGGAGACATAGCAATCCATAGGTTTTAAGATACTTACTAGTCAGGTACATTCTTAGGCGTTTAATATGCGGTGTTGAGTCCATTTCGTTGAGCAAGGAGTAGCTCTTGTCTATTCCATATTTGGCTTAAGGAACTTTATCTGTGCTCATTTCGATCTCTGGTTTTATGCAGCACCCCAACTCACCTTTCCCCTTAAGCAAGCATAAGTTGGTTTTCTAAATTTGAGACCCTGTTCTGTTCTGTAATTCAGTTCCTGTGTAGCCAAGTTTACATTCCGTGTATTACTGATATCTTATGATGTTTCTTTTTCTGTGTGAGTTATTTCAGTTAGAATTATCATACCTGAATCCACTCATTATGCTGCTACGGGCCTGATGACATAGATTTCATTGCTGAGTGATATTGCTTTGTAAGTAAATACCACAACTTCTTTATCCATTTTTCACTTTCTGCGATGTTGAACTTGTACTGTAAACGAGGTTCTTGTAAACAGAGGCGTTCCAAACTTTGGGGTGGCTGTGTCTTTTTGATTTTAATTTCCCTAAGCTATAGGACCATAAGTGGAAGTGCCCTAGGCTCTGTTGCTTTGTTTTTTAGATGTTTCAGGAAACACCATACACTTCTCCCGAGTGTCTGTTGGCAATTTACATCCCGCCCATCAGCATAACAAGGCTCCCAGTTCTCCATGGCCTGTCCTGTCTTGCTGGATTTTACACTTTTTTCAGATGGCCCTTTTGACCGGGGGGAAGTGAGACTTCATTGTAGTGCAGATTTCCTTTGCAAGCTTGCTTGGTTGGCCAATAAGGGCGTATGCGTTTTTTCCTGAATATATTCAGGAAAAAACGCATACGCACTTTTTGGCCAAGTGCATCATTGTGGACGTTCTGCCTCTTTTCCTATGCTTTCAATGCAATTCCAGTCTACCTCCTGAAATCGGTTTCCTGCAATTCTGCCCCACTTTCAAGTCCTCTTGGCAGCCTTACTTCAGTATATTTTTGGACGATAGCTGTCATTTATAACTCTGCAGGTTTGTGAATTACAGTGCCCCTGAGCTCCTTTCTTCAACTCGCTTTCTTGTGAGCTGGCCGCAACACCGCAGGCTGGCTTCAGGCCCTAATCTGGTTCGGGCACGGCACGCTGAGCCTTTGGTTAATTCCTCTTCCTGGTGGGAAATGAGAGTAAAATTTGCCCGTCCAGACACCTCCAGCTAGTCTCTCATTGGTTCTCGCTATTCCTGTTCATCTTCCGCAGAAATTGCAAACTGGGCCAAACAGGAGGTTAAAGGGACTGACTCTCCAAGTCGGGAGAGTGTTAGTAAAGCGTCTGGAATGTTGCACCTGAGTACCAGGGGAGGAAAACTGAGACATATTTGAACACGTCTCCCGATCACATGGTTGATCATACTCTGGGTTCCACATGCATGTTTTAGCTGAAGGAAGAATACCTTAAACTTCGGTAGTTGAAACCCGTGGAATGGGTACCATGCGATATGACTTCAAAGGGTCTTCATTTGCTCACCGAACCTCTCCAATCCTATCACTGCTGCATTTATGCCCCTGTTCACATGCTTGATTCTCTTTCGGAGACATAGCAATCCATAGGTTTTAAGATACTTACTAGTCAGGTACATTCTTAGGCGTTTAATATGCGGTGTTGAGTCCATTTCGTTGAGCAAGGAGTAGCTCTTGTCTATTCCATATTTGGCTTAAGGAACTTTATCTGTGCTCATTTCAATCTCTGCTTTTATGCAGCACCCCAACTCACCTTTCCCCTTAAGCAAGCATAAGTTGATTTTCTAAATTTGAGACCCTGTTCTGTTCTGTAATTCAGTTCCTGTGTAGCCAAGTTTACATTCCGTGTATTACTGATATCTTATGATGCTTCTTTTTCTGTGAGACTTATTTCAGTTAGAATCATCATACCTGAATCCACTCATTATGCTGCTACGGGCCTGATGACATAGATTTCATTGCTGAGTGATATTGCTTTGTAAGTAAATACCACAACATCTTTATCCATTTTTCACTTTCTGCGATGTTGAACTTGTACTGTAAACGAGGTTCTTGTAAACAGAGGCGTCCCAAACTTTGGGGTGGCTGTGTCTTTTTGATTTTAATTTCCCTAAGCTATAGGACCATAAGTGGAAGTGCCCTAGGCTCTGTTGCTTTGTTTTTTAGATGTTTCAGGAAACACCATACACTTCTCCCGAGTGTCTGTTGGCAATTTACATCCCGCCCATCAGCATAACAAGGCTCCCAGTTCTCCATGGCCTGTCCTGCCTTGCTGGATTTTACACTTTTTTCAGATGGCCCTTTTGACCGGGGGGAAGTGAGACTTCATTGTAGTGCAGATTTCCTTTGCAAGCTTGCTTGGTTGGCCAAAAAGTGCGTATGCGTTTTTTCCTGAATATATTCAGGAAAAAACGCATACGCCCTTTTTGGCCAAGTGCATCATTGGGGACGTTCTGCCTCTTTTCCTATGCTTTCAATGCAATTCCAGTCTACCTCCTGAAATCGGTTTCCTGCAATTCTGCCCCGCTTTCAAGTCCTCTTGGCAGCCTTACTTCAGTATATTTTTGGACGATAGCTGTCATTTATAACTCTGCAGGTTTGTGAATTACAGTGCCCCTGAGCTCCTTTCTTCAACTCGCTTTCTTGTGAGCTGGCCGCAACACCGCAGGATGGCTTCAGGCCCTAATCTGGTTCCGGCACGGCACGCTGAGCCTTTGGTTAATTCCTCTTCCTGGTGGGAAATGAGAGTAAAATTTGCCCGTCCAGACACCTCCAGCTAGTCTCTCATTGGTTCTCGCTATTCCTGTTCATCTTCCGCAGAAATTGCAAACTGGGCCAAACAGGAGGTTAAAGGGACTGACTCTCCAAGTCGGGAGAGTGTTAGTAAAGCATCTGGAATGTTGCACCCTAGTACCAGGGGAGGAAAACTGAGACATATTTGAACACGTCTCCCGATCACATGGTTGATCATACTCTGGGTTCCACATGCATGTTTTAGCTGAAGGAAGAATACCTTAAACTTGGGTAGTTGAAACCCGTGGAATGGGTACCATGCAATATGACTTCAAAGGGTCTTCATTTGCTCACCGAACCTCTCCAATCCTATCACTGCTGCGTTTATGCCCCTGTACACATGCTTGATTCTCTTTCGGAGACATAGCAATCCATAGGTTTTAAGATACTTACTAGTCAGGTACATTCTTAGGCGTTTAATATGCGGTGTTGAGTCCATTTCGTTGAGCAAGGAGTAGCTCTTGTCTATTCCATATTTGGCTTAAGGAACTTTATCTGTGCTCATTTCAATCTCTGCTTTTATGCAGCACCCCAACTCACCTTTCCCCTTAAGCAAGCATAAGTTGATTTTCTAAATTTGAGACCCTGTTCTGTTCTGTAATTCAGTTCCTGTGTAGCCAAGTTTACATTCCATGTATTACTGATATCTTATGATGTTTCTTTTTCTGTGTGAGTTATTTCAGTTAGAATTATCATACCTGAATCCACTCATTATGCTGCTACGGGCCTGATGACATAGATTTCATTGCTGAGTGATATTGCTTTGTAAGTAAATACCACAACTTCTTTATCCATTTTTCACTTTCTGCGATGTTGAACTTGTACTGTAAACTAGGTTCTTGTAAACAGAGGCGTCCCAAACTTTGGAGTGGCTGTGTCTTTTTGATTTTAATTTCCCTAAGCTATAGGACCATAAGTGGAAGTGCCCTAGGCTCTGTTGCTTTGTTTTTTAGATGTTTCAGGAAACACCATACACTTCTCCCGAGTGTCTGTTGGCAATTTACATCCCGCCCATCAGCATAACAAGGCTCCCAGTTCTCCATGGCCTGTCCTGCCTTGCTGGATTTTACACTTTTTTCAGATGGCCCTTTTGACCGGGGGGAAGTGAGACTTCATTGTAGTGCAGATTTCCTTTGAAAGTTTGCTTGGTTGGCCAAAAAGGGCGTATGCGTTTTTTCCTGAATATATTCTGGAAAAAACGCATACGCCATTTTTGGCCAAGTGCATCATTGGGGACGTTCTGCCTCTTTTCCTATGCTTTCAATGCAATTCCAGTCTACCTCCTGAAATCGGTTTCCTGCAATTCTGCCCCGCTTTCAAGTCCTCTTGGCAGCCTTACTTCAGTATATTTTTGGACGATAGCTGTCATTTATAACTCTGCAGGTTTGTGAATTACAGTGCCCCTGAGCTCCTTTCTTCAACTCGCTTTCTTGTGAGCTGGCCGCAACACCGCAGGATGGCTTCAGGCCCTAATCTGGTTCCGGCACGGCACGCTGAGCCTTTGGTTAATTCCTCTTCCTGGTGGGAAATGAGAGTAAAATTTGCCCGTCCAGACACCTCCAGCTAGTCTCTCATTGGTTCTCGCTATTCCTGTTCATCTTCCGCAGAAATTGCAAACTGGGCCAAACAGGAGGTTAAAGGGACTGACTCTCCAAGTCGGGAGAGTGTTAGTAAAGCATCTGGAATGTTGCACCCTAGTACCAGGGGAGGAAAACTGAGACATATTTGAACACGTCTCCCGATCACATGGTTGATCATACTCTGGGTTCCACATGCATGTTTTAGCTGAAGGAAGAATACCTTAAACTTGGGTAGTTGAAACCCGTGGAATGGGTACCATGCAATATGACTTCAAAGGGTCTTCATTTGCTCACCGAACCTCTCCAATCCTATCACTGCTGCGTTTATGCCCCTGTACACATGCTTGATTCTCTTTCGGAGACATAGCAATCCATAGGTTTTAAGATACTTACTAGTCAGGTACATTCTTAGGCGTTTAATATGCGGTGTTGAGTCCATTTCGTTGAGCAAGGAGTAGCTCTTGTCTATTCCATATTTGGCTTAAGGAACTTTATCTGTGCTCATTTCAATCTCTGCTTTTATGCAGCACCCCAACTCACCTTTCCCCTTAAGCAAGCATAAGTTGATTTTCTAAATTTGAGACCCTGTTCTGTTCTGTAATTCAGTTCCTGTGTAGCCAAGTTTACATTCCATGTATTACTGATATCTTATGATGTTTCTTTTTCTGTGTGAGTTATTTCAGTTAGAATTATCATACCTGAATCCACTCATTATGCTGCTACGGGCCTGATGACATAGATTTCATTGCTGAGTGATATTGCTTTGTAAGTAAATACCACAACTTCTTTATCCATTTTTCACTTTCTGCGATGTTGAACTTGTACTGTAAACTAGGTTCTTGTAAACAGAGGCGTCCCAAACTTTGGAGTGGCTGTGTCTTTTTGATTTTAATTTCCCTAAGCTATAGGACCATAAGTGGAAGTGCCCTAGGCTCTGTTGCTTTGTTTTTTAGATGTTTCAGGAAACACCATACACTTCTCCCGAGTGTCTGTTGGCAATTTACATCCCGCCCATCAGCATAACAAGGCTCCCAGTTCTCCATGGCCTGTCCTGTCTTGCTGGATTTTACACTTTTTTCAGATGGCCCTTTTGACCGGGGGGAAGTGAGACTTCATTGTAGTGCAGATTTCCTTTGCAAGCTTGCTTGGTTGGCCAATAAGGGCGTATGCGTTTTTTCCTGAATATATTCAGGAAAAAACGCATACGCACTTTTTGGCCAAGTGCATCATTGTGGACGTTCTGCCTCTTTTCCTATGCTTTCAATGCAATTCCAGTCTACCTCCTGAAATCGGTTTCCTGCAATTCTGCCCCACTTTCAAGTCCTCTTGGCAGCCTTACTTCAGTATATTTTTGGACGATAGCTGTCATTTATAACTCTGCAGGTTTGTGAATTACAGTGCCCCTGAGCTCCTTTCTTCAACTCGCTTTCTTGTGAGCTGGCCGCAACACCGCAGGCTGGCTTCAGGCCCTAATCTGGTTCGGGCACGGCACGCTGAGCCTTTGGTTAATTCCTCTTCCTGGTGGGAAATGAGAGTAAAATTTGCCCGTCCAGACACCTCCAGCTAGTCTCTCATTGGTTCTCGCTATTCCTGTTCATCTTCCGCAGAAATTGCAAACTGGGCCAAACAGGAGGTTAAAGGGACTGACTCTCCAAGTCGGGAGAGTGTTAGTAAAGCGTCTGGAATGTTGCACCCTAGTACCAGGGGAGGAAAACTGAGACATATTTGAACACGTCTCCCGATCACATGGTTGATCATACTCTGGGTTCCACATGCATGTTTTAGCTGAAGGAAGAATACCTTAAACTTCGGTAGTTGAAACCCGTGGAATGGGTACCATGCGATATGACTTCAAAGGGTCTTCATTTGCTCACCGAACCTCTCCAGTCCTATCACTGCTGCGTTTATGCCCCTGTACACATGCTTGATTCTCTTTCGGAGACATAGCAATCCATAGGTTTTAAGATACTTACTAGTCAGGTACATTCTTAGGCGTTTAATATGCGGTGTTGAGTCCATTTCGTTGAGCAAGGAGTAGCTCTTGTCTATTCCATATTTGGCTTAAGGAACTTTATCTGTGCTCATTTCAATCTCTGCTTTTATGCAGCACCCCAACTCACCTTTCCCCTTAAGCAAGCATAAGTTGATTTTCTAAATTTGAGACCCTGTTCTGTTCTGTAATTCAGTTCCTGTGTAGCCAAGTTTACATTCCATGTATTACTGATATCTTATGATGTTTCTTTTTCTGTGTGAGTTATTTCAGTTAGAATTATCATACCTGAATCCACTCATTATGCTGCTACGGGCCTGATGACATAGATTTCATTGCTGAGTGATATTGCTTTGTAAGTAAATACCACAACTTCTTTATCCATTTTTCACTTTCTGCGATGTTGAACTTGTACTGTAAACTAGGTTCTTGTAAACAGAGGCGTCCCAAACTTTGGAGTGGCTGTGTCTTTTTGATTTTAATTTCCCTAAGCTATAGGACCATAAGTGGAAGTGCCCTAGGCTCTGTTGCTTTGTTTTTTAGATGTTTCAGGAAACACCATACACTTCTCCCGAGTGTCTGTTGGCAATTTACATCCCGCCCATCAGCATAACAAGGCTCCCAGTTCTCCATGGCCTGTCCTGCCTTGCTGGATTTTACACTTTTTTCAGATGGCCCTTTTGACCGGGGGGAAGTGAGACTTCATTGTAGTGCAGATTTCCTTTGCAAGCTTGCTTGGTTGGCCAAAAAGGGCGTATGCGTTTTTTCCTGAATATATTCAGGAAAAAACGCATACGCCCTTTTTGGCCAAGTGCATCATTGGGGACGTTCTGCCTCTTTTCCTATGCTTTCAATGCAATTCCAGTCTACCTGCTGAAATCGGTTTCCTGCAATTCTGCCCCGCTTTCAAGTCCTCTTGGCAGCCTTACTTCAGTATATTTTTGGACGATAGCTGTCATTTATAACTCTGCAGGTTTGTGAATTACAGTGCCCCTGAGCTCCTTTCTTCAACTCGCTTTCTTGTGAGCTGGCCGCAACACCACAGGATGGCTTCAGGCCCTAATCTGGTTCCGGCACGGCACGCTGAGCCTTTGGTTAATTCCTCTTCCTGGTGGGAAATGAGAGTTAAATTTGCCCGTCCAGACACCTCCAGCTAGTCTCTCATTTGTTCTCGCTATTCCTGTTCATCTTCCGCAGAAATTGCAAACTGGGCCAAACAGGAGGTTAAAGGGACTGACTCTCCAAGTCGGGAGAGTGTTAGTAAAGCATCTGGAATGTTGCACCCGAGTACCAGGGGAGGAAAACTGAGACATATTTGAACACGTCTCCCGATCACATGGTGATCATACTCTGGGTTCCACATGCATGTTTTAGCTGAAGGAAGAATACCTTAAACTTGGGTAGTTGAAACCCGTGGAATGGGTACCATGCAATATGACTTCAAAGGGTCTTCATTTGCTCACCGAACCTCTCCAATCCTATCACTGCTGCGTTTATGCCCCTGTACACATGCTTCATTCTCTTTCGGAGACATAGCAATTCATAGGTTTTAAGATACTTACTAGTCAGGTACATTCTTAGGCGTTTAATATGCGGTGTTGAGTCCATTTCGTTGAGCAAGGAGTAGCTCTTGTCTATTCCATATTTGGCTTAAGGAACTTTATCTGTGCTCATTTCAATCTCTGGTTTTATGCAGCACCCAAACTCACCTTTCCCCTTAAGCAAGCATAAGTTGGTTTTCTAAATTTGAGACCCTGTTCTGTTCTGTAATTCAGTTCCTGTGTAGCCAAGTTTACATTCCGTGTATTACTGATATCTTATGATGTTTCTTTTTCTGTGTGAGTTATTTCAGTTAGAATTATCATACCTGAATCCACTCATTATGCTGCTACGGGCCTGATGACATAGATTTCATTGCTGAGTGATATTGCTTTGTAAGTAAATACCACAACTTCTTTATCCATTTTTCACTTTCTGCGATGTTGAACTTGTACTGTAAACGAGGTTCTTGTAAACAGAGGCGTCCCAAACTTTGGGGTGGCTGTTTCTTTTTGATTTTAATTTCCCTAAGCTATAGGACCATAAGTGGAAGTGCCCTAGGCTCTGTTGCTTTGTTTTTTAGATGTTTCAGGAAACACCATACACTTCTCCCGAGTGTCTGTTGGCAATTTACATCCCGCCCATCAGCATAACAAGGCTCCCAGTTCTCCATGGCCTGTCCTGCCTTGCTGGATTTTACACTTTTTTCAGATGGCCCTTTTGACCGGGGGGAAGTGAGACTTCATTGTAGTGCAGATTTCCTTTGCAAGCTTGCTTGGTTGGCCAATAAGGGCGTATGCGTTTTTTCCTGAATATATTCAGGAAAAAACGCATACGCCCTTTTTGGCCAAGTGCATCATTGTGGACGTTCTGCCTCTTTTCCTATGCTTTCAATGCAATTCCAGTCTACCTGCTGAAATCGGTTTCCTGCAATTCTGCCCCGCTTTCAAGTCCTCTTGGCAGCCTTACTTCAGTATATTTTTGGACGATAGCTGTCATTTATAACTCTGCAGGTTTGTGAATTACAGTGCCCCTGAGCTCCTTTCTTCAACTCGCTTTCTTGTGAGCTGGCCGCAACACCGCAGGATGGCTTCAGGCCCTAATCTGGTTCCAGCACGGCACGCTGAGCCTTTGGTTAATTCCTCTTCCTGGTGGGAAATGAGAGTTAAATTTGCCCGTCCAGACACCTCCAGCTAGTCTCTCATTTGTTCTCGCTATTCCTGTTCATCTTCCGCAGAAATTGCAAACTGGGCCAAACAGGAGGTTAAAGGGACTGACTCTCCAAGTCGGGAGAGTGTTAGTAAAGCATCTGGAATGTTGCACCCGAGTACCAGGGGAGGAAAACCGAGACATATTTGAACACGTCTCCCGATCACATGGTGATCATACTCTGGGTTCCACATGCATGTTTTAGCTGAAGGAAGAATACCTTAAACTTGGGTAGTTGAAACCCGTGGAATGGGTACCATGCAATATGACTTCAAAGGGTCTTCATTTGCTCACCGAACCTCTCCAATCCTATCACTGCTGCGTTTATGCCCCTGTACACATGCTTGATTCTCTTTCGGAGACATAGCAATCCATAGGTTTTAAGATACTTACTAGTCAGGTACATTCTTAGGCGTTTAATATGCGGTGTTGAGTCCATTTCGTTGAGCAAGGAGTAGCTCTTGTCTATTCCATATTTGGCTTAATGAACTTTATCTGTGCTCATTTCGATCTCTGGTTTTATGCAGCACCCCAACTCACCTTTCCCCTTAAGCAAGCATAAGTTGGTTTTCTAAATTTGAGACCCTGTTCTGTTCTGTAATTCAGTTCCTGTGTAGCCAAGTTTACATTCCGTGTATTACTGATATCTTATGATGTTTCTTTTTCTGTGTGAGTTATTTCAGTTAGAATTATCATACCTGAATCCACTCATTATGCTGCTACGGGCCTGATGACATAGATTTCATTGCTGAGTGATATTGCTTTGTAAGTAAATACCACAACTTCTTTATCCATTTTTCACTTTCTGCGATCTTGAACTTGTACTGTAAACGAGGTTCTTATAAACAGAGGCGTTCCAAACTTTGGGGTGGCTGTGTCTTTTTGATTTTAATTTCCCTAAGCTATAGGACCATAAGTGGAAGTGCCCTAGGCTCTGTTGCTTTGTTTTTTAGATGTTTCAGGAAACACCATACACTTCTCCCGAGTGTCTGTTGGCAATTTACATCCCGCCCATCAGCATAACAAGGCTCCCAGTTCTCCATGGCCTGTCCTGCCTTGCTGGATTTTACACTTTTTTCAGATGGCCCTTTTGACCGGGGGGAAGTGAGACTTCATTGTAGTGCAGATTTCCTTTGCAAGCTTGCTTGGTTGGCCAATAAGGGCGTATGCGTTTTTTCCTGAATATATTCAGGAAAAAACGCATACGCCCTTTTTGGCCAAGTGCATCATTGTGGACGTTCTGCCTCTTTTCCTATGCTTTCAATGCAATTCCAGTCTACCTCCTGAAATCGGTTTCCTGCAATTCTGCCCCACTTTCAAGTCCTCTTGGCAGCCTTACTTCAGTATATTTTTGGACGATAGCTGTCATTTATAACTCTGCAGGTTTGTGAATTACAGTGCCCCTGAGCTCCTTTCTTCAACTCGCTTTCTTGTGAGCTGGCCGCAACACCGCAGGCTGGCTTCAGGCCCTAATCTGGTTCGGGCACGGCACGCTGAGCCTTTGGTTAATTCCTCTTCCTGGTGGGAAATGAGAGTAAAATTTGCCCGTCCAGACACCTCCAGCTAGTCTCTCATTGGTTCTCGCTATTCCTGTTCATCTTCCGCAGAAATTGCAAACTGGGCCAAACAGGAGGTTAAAGGGACTGACTCTCCAAGTCGGGAGAGTGTTAGTAAAGCATATGGAATGGTGCACCTGAGTACCAGGGTAGGAAAACTGAGACATATTTGAACACGTCTCCCGATCACATGGTTGATCATACTCTGGGTTCCACATGCATGTTTTAGCTGAAGGAAGAATACCTTAAACTTGGGTAGTTGAAACCCGTGGAATGGGTACCATGCAATATGACTTCAAAGGGTCTTCATTTGCTCACCGAACCTCTCCAATCCTATCACTGCTGCATTTATGCCCCTGTTCACATGCTTGATTCTCTTTCGGAGACATAGCAATCCATAGGTTTTAAGATACTTACTAGTCAGGTACATTCTTAGGCGTTTAATATGCGGTGTTGAGTCCATTTCGTTGAGCAAGGAGTAGCTCTTGTCTATTCCATATTTGGCTTAAGGAACTTTATCTGTGCTCATTTCAATCTCTGGTTTTATGCAGCACCCCAACTCACCTTTCCCCTTAAGCAAGCATAAGTTGGTTTTCTAAATTTGAGACCCTGTTCTGTTCTGTAATTCAGTTCCTGTGTAGCCAAGTTTACATTCCGTGTATTACTGATATCTTATGATGTTTCTTTTTCTGTGTGAGTTATTTCAGTTAGAATTATCATACCTGAATCCACTCATTATGCTGCTACGGGCCTGATGACATAGATTTCATTGCTGAGTGATATTGCTTTGTAAGTAAATACCACAACTTCTTTATCCATTTTTCACTTTCTGTGATGTTGAACTTGTACTGTAAACGAGGTTCTTGTAAACAGAGGCGTCCCAAACTTTGGGGTGGCTGTGTCTTTTTGATTTTAATTTCCCTAAGCTATAGGACCATAAGTGGAAGTGCCCTAGGCTCTGTTGCTTTGTTTTTTAGATGTTTCAGGAAACACCATACACTTCTCCCGAGTGTCTGTTGGCAATTTACATCCCGCCCATCAGCATAACAAGGCTCCCAGTTCTCCATGGCCTGTCCTGCCTTTCTGGATTTTACACTTTTTTCAGATGTCCCTTTTGACCGGGGGGAAGTGAGACTTTATTGTAGTGCAGATTTCCTTTGCAGGCTTGCTTGGTTGGCCAAAAAGGGCATATGCGTTTTTTCCTGAATATATTCAGGAAAAAACGCATATGCCCTTTTTGGCCATGTGCATCATTGGGGACGTTCTGCCTCTTTTCCTATGCTTTCAATGCAATTCCAGTCTACCTGCTGAAATCGGTTTCCTGCAATTCTGCCCCGCTTTCAAGTCCTCTTGGCAGCCTTATTTCAGTATATTTTTGGACGATAGCTGTCATTTATAACTCTGCAGGTTTGTGAATTACAGTGCCCCTGAGCTCCTTTCTTCAACTCGCTTTCTTGTGAGCTGGCCGCAACACCGCAGGATGGCTTCAGGCCCTAATCTGGTTCCGGCACGGCACGCTGAGCCTTTGGTTAATTCCTCTTCCTGGTGGGAAATGAGAGTAAAATTTGCCCGTCCAGAAATCTCCAGCTAGTCTCTCATTGGTTCTCGCTATTCCTGTTCATCTTCCGCAGAAATTGCAAACTGGGCCAAACAGGAGGTTAAAGGGACTGACTCTCCAAGTCGGGAGAGTGTTAGTAAAGCATCTGGAATGGTGCACCCGAGTACCAGGGGAGGAAAACTGAGACATATTTGAACACGTCTCCCGATCACATGGTTGATCATACTCTGGGTTCCACATGCATGTTTTAGCTGAAGGAAGAATACCTTAAAATTCGGTAGTTGAAACCCGTGGAATGGGTACCATGCAATATGACTTCAAAGGGTCTTCATTTGCTCACCGAACCTCTCCAATCCTATCACTGCTACGTTTATGCCCCTGTACACATGCTTGATTCTCTTTCGGAGACATAGCAATCCATAGGTTTTAAGATACTTACTAGTCAGGTACATTCTTAGGCGTTTAATATGCGGTGTTGAGTCCATTTTGTTGAGCAAGGAGTAGTTCTTGTCTATTCCATATTTGGCTTAAGGAACTTTATCTGTGCTCATTTCAATCTCTGGTTTTATGCAGCACCCCAACTCACCTTTCCCCTTAAGCAAGCATAAGTTGGTTTTCTAAATTTGAGACCCTGTTCTGTTCTGTAATTCAGTTCCTGTGTAGCCAAGTTTACATTCCGTGTATTAGTGATATCTTATGATGTTTCTTTTTCTGTGTGACTTATTTCAGTTAGAATCATCATACCTGAATCCACTCATTGTGCTGCTAAGGGCCTGATGACATAGATTTCATTGCTCAGTGATATTGCTTTGTAAGTAAATACCACAACTTCTTTATCCATTTTTCACTTTCTGCGATGTTGAACTTGTACTGTAAACGAAATTCTTGTAAACAGAGGCGTCCCAAACTTTGGGGTGGCTGTGTCTTTTTGATTTTAATTTCCCTAAGCTATAGGACCATAAGTGGAAGTGCCCTAGGCTCTGTTGCTTTGTTTTTTAGATGTTTCAGGAAACACCATACACTTATCCCGAGTGTCTGTTGGCAATTTACATCCCGCCCAGCAGCATAACAAGGCTCCCAGTTCTCCATGGCCTGTCCTGCCTTTCTGGATTTTACACTTTTTTCAGATGGCCCTTTTGACCGGGGGGAAGTGAGACTTCATTGTAGTGCAGATTTCCTTTGCAAGCTTGCTTGGTTGGCCAAAAAGGGCGTATGCGTTTTTTCCTGAATATATTCAGGAATAAACGCATACGCCCTTTTTGGCCAAGTGCATCATTGTGGACGTTCTGCCTCTTTTCCTATGCTTTCAATGCAATTCCAGTCTACCTCCTGAAATCGGTTTCCTGCAATTCTGCCCCGCTTTCAAGTCCTCTTGGCAGCCTTACTTCAGTATATTTTTGGACGATAGCTGTCATTTATAACTCTGCAGGTTTGTGAATTACAGTGCCCCTGAGCTCCTTTCCTCAACTCGTTTTCATTTGAGCTGCCCGCAACACCGCAGGATGGCTTCAGGCCCTAATCTGGTTCCGGCACGGCACGCTGAGCCTTTGGTTAATTCCTCTTCCTGGTGGGAAATGAGAGTTAAATTTGCCCGTCCAGACACCTCCAGCTAGTCTCTCATTGGTTCTCGCTATTCCTGTTCATCTTCCGCAGAAATTGCAAACTGGGCCAAACAGGAGGTTAAAGGGACTGACTCTCCAAGTCAGGAGAGTGTTAGTAAAGCATCTGGAATGTTGCACCTGAGTACCAGGGGAGGAAAACTGAGACATATTTGAACACGTCTCCCGATCACATGGTTGATCATACTCTGGGTTCCACATGCATGTTTTAGCTGAAGGAAGAATATCTTAAACTTGGGTAGTTGAAACCCTTGGAATGGGTACCATGCAATATGACTTCAAAGCGTCTTCATTTGCTCACCGAACCTCTCCAATCCTATCACTGCTGCGTTTATGCCCCTGTACACATGCTTGATTCTCTTTCGGAGACATAGCAATCCATAGGTTTTAAGATACTTACTAGTCAGGTACATTCTTAGACGTTTAATATGCGGTGTTGAGTCCATTTCGTTGAGCAAGGAGTAGCTCTTGTCTATTCCATATTTGGCTTAAGGAACTTTATCTGTGCTCATTTCAATCTCTGGTTTTATGCAGCACCCCAACTCACCTTTACCCTTAAGCAAGCATAAGTTGGTTTTCTAAATTTGAGACCCTGTTCTGTTCTGTAATTCAGTTCCTGTGTAGCCAAGTTTACATTCTGTGTATTACTGATATCTTATGATGTTTCTTTTTCTGTGTGAGTTATTTCAGTTAGAATTATCATACCTGAATCCACTCATTATGCTGCTACGGGCCTGATGACATAGATTTCATTGCTGAGTGATATTGCTTTGTAAGTAAATACCACAACTTCTTTATCCATTTTTCACTTTCTGCGATGCTGAACTTGTACTGTAAACGAGGTTCTTGTAAACAGAGGCGTCCCAAACTTTGGGGTGGCTGTGTCTTTTTGATTTTAATTTCCCTAAGCTATAGGACCATAAGTGGAAGTGCCCTAGGCTCTGTTGCTTTGTTTTTTAGATGTTTCAGGAAACACCATACACTTCTCCTGAGTGGCTGTTGGCAATTTACATCCCGCCCATCAGCATAACAAGGCTCCCAGTTCTCCATGGCCTGTCCTGCCTTTCTGGATTTTACACTTTTTTCAGATGTCCCTTTTGACCGGGGGGAAGTGAGACTTCATTGTAGTGCAGATTTCCTTTGCAAGCTTGCTTGGTTGGCCAAGAAGGGCGTATGCGTTTTTTCCTGAATATATTCAGGAAAAAACGCATACGCCCTTTTTGGCCAAGTGCATCATTGTGGACGTTCTGCCTCTTTTCCTATGCTTTCAATGCAATTCCAGTCTACCTCCTGAAATCGGTTTCCTGCAATTCTGCCCCGCATTCAAGTCCTCTTGGCAGGCTTACTTCAGTATATTTTTGGACGATAGCTGACATTTATAACTCTGCAGCTTTGTGCATTACAGTGGCCCTGAGCTCCTTTCTTCAACTCGCTTTCTTTTGAGATGGCCGCAACACTGCAGGATGGCTTCAGGCACTAATCTGGTTCCGGCACGGCACGCTGAGCCTTTGGCTATTTCCTCTTCCTGGTGTGAAATGAGAGTTAAATTTGCCCGTCCAGACACCTCCAGCTAGTCTCTCATTGGTTCTCGCTATTCCTGTTCATCTTCCGCAGAAATTGCAAACTGGGCCAAACAGGAGGTTAAAGGGACTGACTCTCCATGTCGGGAGAGTGTTAGTAAAGCATCTGGAATGTTGCACCCGAGTACCAGGGAAGGAAAACTGAGACATATTTGAACACGTCTCCCATTCACACGGTTGATCATACTCTGGGTTCCACATGCATGTTTTAGCTGAAGGAAGAATACCTTAAACTTGGGTAGTTGAAACCCGTGGAATGGGTACCATGCAATATGACTTCAAAGGGTCTTCATTTGCTCACCGAACCTCTCCAATCCTATCACTGCTGCGTTTATGCCCCTGTACACATGCTTGATTCTCTTTCGGAGACATAGCAATCCATAGGTTTTAAGATACTTACTAGTCAGGTACATTCTTAGGCGTTTAATATGCGGTGTTGAGTCCATTTCGTTGAGCAAGGAGTAGCTCTTGTCTATTCCATATTTGGCTTAAGGAACTTTATCTGTGCTCATTTCAATCTCTGGTTTTATGCAGCACCCCAACTCACCTTTCCCCTTAAGCAAGCATAAGTTGGTTTTCTAAATTTGAGACCCTGTTCTGTTCTGTAATTCAGTTCCTGTGTAGCCAAGTTTACATTCCGTGTATTACTGATATCTTATGATGTTTCTTTTTCTGTGTGAGTTATTTCAGTTAGAATTATCATACCTGAATCCACTCATTATGCTGCTACGGGCCTGATGACATAGATTTCATTGCTGAGTGATATTGCTTTGTAAGTAAATACCACAACTTCTTTATCCATTTTTCACTTTCTGCGATGTTGAACTTGTACTGTAAACGAGGTTCTTGTAAACAGAGGCGTCCCAAACTTTGGGGTGGCTGTGTCTTTTTGATTTTAATTTCCCTAAGCTATAGGACCGTAAGTGGAAGTGCCCTAGGCTCTGTTGCTTTGTTTTTTAGATGTTTCAGGAAACACCATACACTTCTCCCCAGTGTCTGTTGGCAATTTACATCCCGCCCATCAGCATAACAAGGCTCCCAGTTCTCCATGGCCTGTCCTGCCTTGCTTGATTTTACACTTTTTTCACATGGCCCTTTTGACCGGGGGGAAGTGAGACTTCATTGTAGTGCAGATTTCCTTTGCAAGCTTGCTTGGTTGGCCAAAAAGGGCGTATGCGTTTTTTCCTGAATATATTCAGGAAAAAACGCATACGCCCTTTTTGGCCAAGTGCATCATTGTGGACGTTCTGCCTCTTTTCCTATGCTTTCAATGCAATTCCAGTCTACCTCCTGAAATCGGTTTCCTGCAATTCTGCCCCGCTTTCAAGTCCTCTTGGCAGCCTTACTTCAGTATATTTTTGGACGATAGCTGTCATTTATAACTCTGCAGGTTTGTGAATTACAGTGCCCCTGAGCTCCTTTCTTCAACTCGCTTTCTTGTGAGCTGGCCGCAACACCGCAGGCTGGCTTCAGGCCCTAATCTGGTTCGGGCACGGCACGCTGAGCCTTTGGTTAATTCCTCTTCCTGGTGGGAAATGAGAGTAAAATTTGCCCGTCCAGACACCTCCAGCTAGTCTCTCATTGGTTCTCGCTATTCCTGTTCATCTTCCGCAGAAATTGCAAACTGGGCCAAACAGGAGGTTAAAGGGACTGACTCTCCAAGTCGGGAGAGTGTTAGTAAAGCATCTGGAATGTTGCACCTGAGTACCAGGGGAGGAAAACTGAGACACATTTGAACACGTCTCCCGATCACATGGTTGATCATACTCTGGGTTCCACATGCATGTTTTAGCTGAAGGAAGAATACCTTAAACTTGGGTAGTTGAAACCCGTGGAATGGGTACCATGCAATATGACTTCAAAGGGTCTTCATTTGCTCACCGAACCTCTCCAATCCTATCACTGCTGCGTTTATGCCCCTGTACACATGCTTGATTCTCTTTCGGAGACATAGCAATCCATAGGTTTTAAGATACTTACTAGTCAGGTACATTCTTACGCGTTTAATATGCGGTGTTCAGTCCATTTCGTTGAGCAAGGAGTAGCTCTTGTCTATTCCATATTTGGCTTAAGGAACTTTATCTGTGCTCATTTCAATCTCTGGTTTTATGCAGCACCCGAACTCACCTTTACCCTTAAGCAAGCATAAGTTGGTTTTCTAAATTTGAGACCCTGTTCTGTTCTGTAATTCAGTTCCTGTGTAGCCAAGTTTACATTCCGTGTATTACTGATATCTTATGATGTTTCTTTTTCTGTGTGAGTTATTTCAGTTAGAATTATCATACCTGAATCCACTCATTATGCTGCTACGGGCCTGATGACATAGATTTCATTGCTGAGTGATATTGCTTTGTAAGTAAATACCACAACTTCTTTATCCATTTTTCACTTTCTGCGATGCTGAACTTGTACTGTAAACGAGGTTCTTGTAAACAGAGGCGTCCCAAACTTTGGGGTGGCTGTGTCTTTTTGATTTTAATTTCCCTAAGCTATAGGACCATAAGTGGAAGTGCCCTAGGCTCTGTTGCTTTGTTTTTTAGATGTTTCAGGAAACACCATACACTTCTCCTGAGTGGCTGTTGGCAATTTACATCCCGCCCATCAGCATAACAAGGCTCCCAGTTCTCCATGGCCTGTCCTGCCTTTCTGGATTTTACACATTTTTCAGATGTCCCTTTTGACCGGGGGGAAGTGAGACTTCATTGTAGTGCAGATTTCCTTTGCAAGCTTGCTTGGTTGGCCAAGAAGGGCGTATGCGTTTTTTCCTGAATATATTCAGGAAAAAACGCATACGCCCTTTTTGGCCAAGTGCATCATTGTGGACGTTCTGCCTCTTTTCCTATGCTTTCAATGCAATTCCAGTCTACCTCCTGAAATCGGTTTCCTGCAATTCTGCCCCGCATTCAAGTCCTCTTGGCAGGCTTACTTCAGTATATTTTTGGACGATAGCTGACATTTATAACTCTGCAGCTTTGTGCATTACAGTGGCCCTGAGCTCCTTTCTTCAACTCGCTTTCTTTTGAGATGGCCGCAACACTGCAGGATGGCTTCAGGCACTAATCTGGTTCCGGCACGGCACGCTGAGCCTTTGGCTATTTCCTCTTCCTGGTGTGAAATGAGAGTTAAATTTGCCCGTCCAGACACCTCCAGCTAGTCTCTCATTGGTTCTCGCTATTCCTGTTCATCTTCCGCAGAAATTGCAAACTGGGCCAAACAGGAGGTTAAAGGGACTGACTCTCCATGTCGGGAGAGTGTTAGTAAAGCATCTGGAATGTTGCACCCGAGTACCAGGGAAGGAAAACTGAGACATATTTGAACACGTCTCCCATTCACACGGTTGATCATACTCTGGGTTCCACATGCATGTTTTAGCTGAAGGAAGAATACCTTAAACTTGGGTAGTTGAAACCCGTGGAATGGGTACCATGCAATATGACTTCAAAGGGTCTTCATTTGCTCACCGAACCTCTCCAATCCTATCACTGCTGCGTTTATGCCCCTGTACACATGCTTGATTCTCTTTCGGAGACATAGCAATCCATAGGTTTTAAGATACTTACTAGTCAGGTACATTCTTAGGTGTTTAATATGCGGTGTTGAGTCCATTTCGTTGAGCAAGGAGTAGCTCTTGTCTATTCCATATTTGGCTTAAGGAACTTTATCTGTGCTCATTTCAATCTCTGGTTTTATGCAGCACCCCAACTCACCTTTCCCCTTAAGCAAGCATAAGTTGGTTTTCTAAATTTGAGACCCTGTTCTGTTCTGTAATTCAGTTCCTGTGTAGCCAAGTTTACATTCCGTGTATTACTGATATCTTATGATGTTTCTTTTTCTGTGTGAGTTATTTCAGTTAGAATTATCATACCTGAATCCACTCATTATGCTGCTACGGGCCTGATGACATAGATTTCATTGCTGAGTGATATTGCTTTGTAAGTAAATACCACAACTTCTTTATCCATTTTTCACTTTCTGCGATGTTGAACTTGTACTGTAAACGAGGTTCTTGTAAACAGAGGCGTCCCAAACTTTGGGGTGGCTGTGTCTTTTTGATTTTAATTTCCCTAAGCTATAGGACCGTAAGTGGAAGTGCCCTAGGCTCTGTTGCTTTGTTTTTTAGATGTTTCAGGAAACACCATACACTTCTCCCCAGTGTCTGTTGGCAATTTACATCCCGCCCATCAGCATAACAAGGCTCCCAGTTCTCCATGGCCTGTCCTGCCTTGCTTGATTTTACACTTTTTTCACATGGCCCTTTTGACCGGGGGGAAGTGAGACTTCATTGTAGTGCAGATTTCCTTTGCAAGCTTGCTTGGTTGGCCAAAAAGGGCGTATGCGTTTTTTCCTGAATATATTCAGGAAAAAACGCATACGCCCTTTTTGGCCAAGTGCATCATTGTGGACGTTCTGCCTCTTTTCCTATGCTTTCAATGCAATTCCAGTCTACCTCCTGAAATCGGTTTCCTGCAATTCTGCCCCGCTTTCAAGTCCTCTTGGCAGCCTTACTTCAGTATATTTTTGGACGATAGCTGTCATTTATAACTCTGCAGGTTTGTGAATTACAGTGCCCCTGAGCTCCTTTCTTCAACTCGCTTTCTTGTGAGCTGGCCGCAACACCGCAGGCTGGCTTCAGGCCCTAATCTGGTTCGGGCACGGCACGCTGAGCCTTTGGTTAATTCCTCTTCCTGGTGGGAAATGAGAGTAAAATTTGCCCGTCCAGACACCTCCAGCTAGTCTCTCATTGGTTCTCGCTATTCCTGTTCATCTTCCGCAGAAATTGCAAACTGGGCCAAACAGGAGGTTAAAGGGACTGACTCTCCAAGTCGGGAGAGTGTTAGTAAAGCGTCTGGAATGTTGCACCCGAGTACCAGGGGAGGAAAACTGAGACACATTTGAACACGTCTCCCGATCACATGGTTGATCATACTCTGGGTTCCACATGCATGTTTTAGCTGAAGGAAGAATACCTTAAACTTGGGTAGTTGAAACCCGTGGAATGGGTACCATGCAATATGACTTCAAAGGGTCTTCATTTGCTCACCGAACCTCTCCAATCCTATCACTGCTGCGTTTATGCCCCTGTACACATGCTTGATTCTCTTTCGGAGACATAGCAATCCATAGGTTTTAAGATACTTACTAGTCAGGTACATTCTTACGCGTTTAATATGCGGTGTTCAGTCCATTTCGTTGAGCAAGGAGTAGCTCTTGTCTATTCCATATTTGGCTTAAGGAACTTTATCTGTGCTCATTTCAATCTCTGGTTTTATGCAGCACCCGAACTCACCTTTACCCTTAAGCAAGCATAAGTTGGTTTTCTAAATTTGAGACCCTGTTCTGTTCTGTAATTCAGTTCCTGTGTAGCCAAGTTTACATTCCGTGTATTACTGATATCTTATGATGTTTCTTTTTCTGTGTGAGTTATTTCAGTTAGAATTATCATACCTGAATCCACTCATTATGCTGCTACGGGCCTGATGACATAGATTTCATTGCTGAGTGATATTGCTTTGTAAGTAAATACCACAACTTCTTTATCCATTTTTCACTTTCTGTGATGTTGAACTTGTACTGTAAACGAGGTTCTTGTAAACAGAGGCGTCCCAAACTTTGGGGTGGCTGTGTCTTTTTGATTTTAATTTCCCTAAGCTATAGGACCATAAGTGGAAGTGCCCTAGGCTCTGTTGCTTTGTTTTTTAGATGTTTCAGGAAACACCATACACTTCTCCCGAGTGTCTGTTGGCAATTTACATCCCGCCCATCAGCATAACAAGGCTCCCAGTTCTCCATGGCCTGTCCTGCCTTGCTGGATTTTACACTTTTTTCACATGGCCCTTTTGACCGGGGGGAAGTGAGACTTCATTATAGTGCAGATTTCCTTTGCAAGCTTGCTTGGTTGGCCAAAAAGGGCGTATGCGTTTTTTCCTGAATATATTCAGGAATAAACGCATACGCCCTTTTTGGCCAAGTGCATCATTGTGGACGTTCTGCCTCTTTTCCTATGCTTTCAATGCAATTCAAGTCTACCTCCTGAAATCGGTTTCCTGCAATTCTGCCCCGCTTTCAAGTCCTCTTGGCAGCCTTACTTCAGTATATTTTTGGACGATAGCTGTCATTTATAACTCTGCAGGTTTGTGAATTACAGTGCCCCTGAGCTCCTTTCTTCAACTCGCTTTCTTGTGAGCTGCCCGCAACACAGCAGGATGGCTTCAGGCCCTAATCTGGTTCGGGCACGTCACGCTGATCCTTTGGTTAATTCCTCTTCCTGGTGGGAAATGAGAGTTAAATTTGCCCGTCCAGACACCTCCAGCTAGTCTCTCATTGGTTCTCGCTATTCCTGTTCATCTTCCGCAGAAATTGCAAACTGGGCGAAACAGGAGGTTAAAGGGACTGACTCTCCAAGTCAGGAGAGTGTTAGTAAAGCATCTGGATTGTTTCACCCGAGTACCAGGGGAGGAAAACTGAAACATATTTGAACACGTCTCCCGATCACATGGTTGATCATACTCTGGGTTCCACATGCATGTTTTAGCTGAAGGAAGAATACCTTAAACTTGGGTAGTTGAAACCCGTGGAATGGGTACCATGCAATATGACTTCAAAGGGTCTTCGTTTGCTCACCGAACCTCTCCAATCCTATCACTGCTGCGTTTATGCCCCTGTACACATGCTTGATTCTCTTTCGGAGACATAGCAATCCATAGGTTTTAAGATACTTACTAGTCAGGTACATTCTTAGGCGTTTAATATGCGGTGTTGAGTCCATTTCGTTGAGCAAGGAGTAGCTCTTGTCTATTCCATATTTGGCTTAAGGAACTTTATCTGTGCTCATTTCAATCTCTGGTTTTATGCAGCATCCGAACTCACCTTTACACTTAAGCAAGCATAAGTTGGTTTTCTAAATTTGAGACCCTATTCTGTTCTGTAATTCAGTTCCTGTGTAGCCAAGTTTACATTCCGTGTATTACTGATATCTTATGATGTTTCTTTTTCTGTGTGAGTTATTTCAGTTAGAATTATCATATCTCAATTCACTCATTATGCTGCTACGGGCCTGATGACATAGATTTCATTGCTGAGTGATATTGCTTTGTAAGTAAATACCACAACTTCTTTATCCATTTTTCACTTTCTGTGATGTTGAACTTGTACTGTAAACGAGGTTCTTGTAAACAGAGGCGTCCCAAACTTTGGGGTGGCTGTGTCTTTTTGATTTTAATTTCCCTAAGCTATAGGACCATAAGTGGAAGTGCCCTAGGCTCTGTTGCTTTGTTTTTTAGATGTTTCAGGAAACACCATACACTTCTCCCGAGTGTCTGTTGGCAATTTACATCCCGCCCATCAGCATAACAAGGCTCCCAGTTCTCCATGGCCTGTCCTGCCTTGCTGGATTTTACACTTTTTTCACATGGCCCTTTTGACCGGGGGGAAGTGAGACTTCATTGTAGTGCAGATTTCCTTTGCAAGCTTGCTTGGTTGACCAAAAAGGGCGTATGCGTTTTTTCCTGAATATATTCAGGAAAAAACACATACGCCCTTTTTGGCCAAGTGCATCATTGTGGACGTTCTGCCTCTTTTCCTATGCTTTCAATGCAATTCCAGTCTACCTCCTGAAATCGGTTTCCTGCAATTCTGCCCCGCTTTCAAGTCCTCTTGGCAGCCTTACTTCAGTATATTTTTGGACGATAGCTGTCATTTATAACTCTGCAGGTTTGTGAATTACAGTGCCCCTGAGCTCCTTTCTTCAACTCGCTTTCTTGTGAGCTGGCCGCAACACCGCAGGCTGGCTTCAGGCCCTAATCTGGTTCGGGCACGGCACGCTGAGCCTTTGGTTAATTCCTCTTCCTGGTAGGAAATGAGAGTAAAATTTGCCCGTCCAGACACCTCCAGCTAGTCTCTCATTGGTTCTCGCTATTCCTGTTCATCTTCCGCAGAAATTGCAAACTGGGCCAAACAGGAGTTTAAAGGGACTGACTCTCCAAGTCGGGAGAGTGTTTGTAAAGCATCTGGAATGTTGCACCTGAGTACCAGGGGAGGAAAACTGAGACATATTTGAACACGTCTCCCGATCACATGGTTGATCATACTCTGGGTTCCACAAGCATGTTTTAGCTGAAGGAAGAATACCTTAAACTTGGGTAGTTGAAACCCGTGGAATGGGTACCATGCAATATGACTTCAAAGGGTCTTCATTTGCTCACCGAACCTCTCCAATCCTATCACTGCTGCATTTATGCCCCTGTTCACATGCTTGATGCTCTTTCGGAGACATAGCAATCCATAGGTTTTAAGATACTTACTAGTCAGGTACATTCCTAGGCGGTTAATATGCGGTGTTGAGTCCATTTCGTTGAGCAAGGAGTAGCTCTTGTCTATTCCATATTTGGCTTAAGGAACTTTATCTGTGCTCATTTCAATCTCTGGTTTTATGCAGCACCCCAACTCACCTTTCCCCTTAAGCAAGCATAAGTTGGTTTTCTAAATTTGAGACCCTGTTCTGTTCTGTAATTCAGTTCCTGTGTAGCCAAGTTTACATTCCGTGTATTACTGATATCTTATGATGCTTCTTTTTCTGTGAGACTTATTTCAGTTAGAATCATCATACCTGAATCCACTCATTATGCTGCTACGGGCCTGATGACATAGATTTCATTGCTGAGTGATATTGCTTGGTAAGTAAATACCACAACTTCTTTATCCATTTTTCACTTTCTGTGATGTTGAACTTGTACTGTAAACGAGGTTCTTGTAAACAGAGGCGTCCCAAACTTTGGGGTGGCTGTGTCTTTTTGATTTTAATTTCCCTAAGCTATAGGACCATAAGTGGAAGTGCCCTAGGCTCTGTTGCTTTGTTTTTTAGATGTTTCAGGAAACACCATACACTTCTCCCGAGTGTCTGTTGGCAATTTACATCCCGCCCATCAGCATAACAAGGCTCCCAGTTCTCCATGGCCTGTCCTGCCTTTCTGGATTTTACACTTTTTTCAGATGGCCCTTTTGACCGGGGGGAAGTGAGACTTCATTTTAGTGCAGATTTCCTTTGCAAGCTTGCTTGGTTGGCCAAAAAGGGCGTATGCGTTTTTTCCTGAATATATTCAGGAAAAAACGCATACGCCCTTTTTGGCCAAGTGCATCATTGTGGACGTTCTGCCTCTTTTCCTATGCTTTCAATGCAATTCCAGTCTACCTGCTGAAATCGGTTTCCTGCAATTCTGCCCCACTTTCAAGTCCTCTTGGCAGCCTTACTTCAGTATATTTTTGGACGATAGCTGTCATTTATAACTGTGCAGGTTTGTGAATTACAGTGCCCCTGAGCTCCTTTCTTCAACTCGCTTTCTTTTGAGCTGGCCGCAACACCGCAGGCTGGCTTCAGGCCCTAATCTGGTTCCGGCACGGCACGCTGAGCCTTTGGTTAATTCCTCTTCCTGGTGGGAAATGAGAGTAAAATTTGCCCGTCCAGACACCTCCAGCTAGTCTCTCATTGGTTCTCGCTATTCCTGTTCATCTTCCGCAGAAATTGCAAACTGGGCCAAACAGGAGGTTAAAGGGACTGACTCTCCAAGTCGGGAGAGTGTTAGTAAAGCATCTGGAATGGTGCACCCGAGTACCATGGGAGGAAAACTGAGACATATTTGAACACGTCTCCCGATCACGTGGTTGATCATACTCTGGGTTCCACATGCATGTTTTAGCTGAAGGAAGAATACCTTAAACCTGGGTAGTTGAAACCCGTGGAATGTGTACCATGCGATATGACTTCAAAGGGTCTTCATTTGCTCACCGAAACTCTCCAATCCTATCAGTGCTGCGTTTATGCCCCTGTACACATGCTTGATTCTCTTTCGGAGACATAGCAATCCATAGGTTTTAAGATACTTACTAGTCAGGTTCATTCTTAGGCGTTTAAAATGCGGTGTTGAGTCCATTTCGTTGAGCAAGGAGTAGCTCTTGTCTATTCCATATTTGGCTTAAGGAACTTTATCTGTGCTCATTTCAATCTCTGCTTTTATGCAGCACCCCAACTCACCTTTCCCCTTAAGCAAGCATAAGTTGGTTTTCTAAATTTGAGACCCTGTTCTGTTCTGTAATTCAGTTCCTGTGTAGCCAAGTTTACATTCCGTGTATTACTGATATCTTATGATGTTTCTTTTTCTGTGTGACTTATTTCAGTTAGAATCATCATACCTGAATCCACTCATTATTCTGCTAAGGGCCTGATGACATAGATTTCAGTGCTGAGTGATATTGCTTTGTAAGTAAATACCACAACTTCTTTATCCATTTTTCACTTTCTGTGATGTTGAACTTGTACTGTAAACGAGGTTCTTGTAAACAGAGGCGTCCCAAACATTGGGGTGGCTGTGTCTTTTTGATTTTAATTTCCCTAAGCTATAGGACCATAAGTGGAAGTGCCCTAGGCTCTGTTGCTTTGTTTTTTAGATGTTTCAGGAAACACCATACACTTCTCCCGAGTGTCTGTTGGCAATTTACATCCCGCCCATCAGCATAACAATGCTCCCAGTTCTCCATGGCCTGTCCTGCCTTTCTGGATTTTACACTTTTTTCAGATGGCCCTTTTGACCGGGGGGAAGTGAGACTTCATTGTAGTGCAGATTTCCTTTGCAATCTTGCTTGGTTGGCCAAAAAGGGCGTATGCGTTTTTTCCTGAATATATTCAGGAAAAAACGCATACGCCCTTTTTGGCCAAGTGCATCATTGGGGACGTTCTGCCTCTTTTCCTATGCTTTCAATGCAATTCCAGTCTACCTCCTGAAATCGGTTTCCTGCAATTCTGCCCCACTTTCAAGTCCTCTTGGCAGCCTTACTTCAGTATATTTTTGGACGATAGCTGTCATTTATAACTCTGCAGGTTTGTGAATTACAGTGCCCTGAGCTCCTTTCTTCAACTCGCTTTCTTGTGAGCTGGCCGCAACACTGCAGGATGGCTTCAGGCCCTAATCTGGTTCGGGCACGGCATGCTGAGCCTTTGGTTAATTCCTCTTCCTGGTGGGAAATGAGAGTTAAATTTGCCCGTCCAGACACCTCCAGCTAGTCTCTCATTGGTTCTCGCTATTCCTGTTCATCTTCCGCAGAAATTGCAAACTGGGCCAAACAGGAGGTTAAAGGGACTGACTCTCCAAGTCGGGAGAGTGTTAGTAAAGCATCTGGAATGTTGCACCCGAGTACCAGGGGAGGAAAACTGAGACATATTTGAACACGTCTCCCGATCACATGGTTGATCATACTCTGGGTTCCACATGCATGTTTTAGCTGAAGGAAGAATACCTTAAACTTGGGTAGTTGAAACCCGTGGAATGGGTACCATGCAATATGACTTCAAAGGGTCTTCATTTGCTCACCGAACCTCTCCAATCCTATCACTGCTGCATTTATGCCCCTGTACACATGCTTGATTCTCTTTCGGAGACATAGCAATCCATAGGTTTTAAGATACTTACTAGTCAGGTACATTCTTAGGCGTTTAATATGCGGTGTTGAGTCCATTTCGTTGAGCAAGGAGTAGCTCTTGTCTATTCCATATTTGGCTTAAGGAACTTTATCTGTGCTCATTTCAATCTCTGGTTTTATGCAGCACCCGAACTCACCTTTACCCTTAAGCAAGCATAAGTTGGTTTTCTAAATTTGAGACCCTGTTCTGTTCTGTAATTCAGTTCCTGTGTAGCCAAGTTTACATTCCGTGTATTACTGATATCTTATGATGCTTTTTTTTCTGTGTGACTTATTTCAGTTAGAATCATCATACCTGAATCCACTCATTATGCTGGTACGGGCCTGATGACATAGATTTCATTGCTGAGTGATATTGCTTTGTAAGTAAATACCACAACTTCTTTATCCATTTTTCACTTTCTGCGATGTTGAACTTGTACTGTAAACGAGGTTCTTGTAAACAGAGACGTCCCAAACTTTGGGGTGGCTGTGTCTTTTTGATTTTAATTTCCCTAAGCTATAGGACCATAAGTGGAAGTGCCCTAGGCTCTGTTGCTTTGTTTTTTAGATGTTTCAGGAAACACCATACACTTCTCCCGAGTGTCTGTTGGCCATTTACATCCCGCCCATCAGCATAACAAGGCTCCCAGTTCTCCATGGCCTGTCCTGCCTTGCTGGATTTTACACTTTTTTCAGATGGCCCTTTTGACCGGGGGGAAGTGAGACTTCATTGTAGTGCAGATTTCCTTTGCAAGTTTGCTTGGTTGGCCAAAAAGGGCGTATGCGTTTTTTCCTGAATATATTCAGGAAAAAACGCATACGCCCTTTTTGGCCAAGTGCATCATTGGGGACGTTCTGCCTCTTTTCCTATGCTTTCAATGCAATTCCAGTCTACCTCCTGAAATCGGTTTCCTGTAATTCTGCCCCGCTTTCAAGTCCTCTTGGCAGCCTTACTTCAGTATATTTTTGGACGATACCTGTCATTTATAACTCTGCAGGTTTGTGAATTACAGTGCCCCTGAGCTCCTTTCTTCAACTCGCTTTCTTGTGAGCTGGCCGCAACACCGCAGGCTGGCTTCAGGCCCTAATCTGGTTCTGGCACGGCACGCTGAGCCTTTGGTTAATTCCTCTTCCTGGTGGGAAATGAGAGTTAAATTTGCCCGTCCAGACACCTCCAGCTAGTCTCTCATTGGTTCTCCCTATTCCTGTTCATCTTCCGCAGAAATTGCAAACTGGGCCAAACAGGAGGTTAAAGGGACTGACTCTCCAAGTCGGGAGAGTGTTAGTAAAGCATCTGGAATGTTGCACCCGAGTACCAGGGGAGGAAAACTGAAACATATTTGAACACGTCTCCCGATCACATGGTTGATCATACTCTGGGTTCCACATGCATGTTTTAGCTGAAGGAAGAATACCTTAAACTTGGGTAGTTGAAACCCGTGGAATGGGTACCATGCAATATGACTTCAAAGGGTCTTCGTTTGCTCACCGAACCTCTCCAATCCTATCACTGCTGCGTTTATGCCCCTGTACACATGCTTGATTCTCTTTCGGAGACATAGCAATCCATAGGTTTTAAGATACTTACTAGTCAGGTACATTCTTAGGCGTTTAATATGCGGTGTTGAGTCCATTTCGTTGAGCAAGGAGTAGCTCTTGTCTATTCCATATTTGGCTTAAGGAACTTTATCTGTGCTCATTTCAATCTCTGGTTTTATGCAGCACCCGAACTCACCTTTACCCTTAAGCAAGCATAAGATGGTTTTCTAAATTTGAGACCCTGTTCTGTTCTGTAATTCAGTTCCTGTGTAGCCAAGTTTACATTCCGTGTATTACTGATATCTTATGATGTTTCTTTTTCTGTGTGAGTTATTTCAGTTAGAATTATCATACCTGAATCCACTCATTATGCTGCTACGGGCCTGATGACATAGATTTCATTGCTGAGTGATATTGCTTTGTAAGTAAATACCACAACTTCTTTATCCATTTTTCACTTTCTGCGTTGTTGAATTTGTAATGTAAATGAGGTTCTTGTAAACATAGGCGTCCCAAACTTTGGGGTGGCTGTGTCTTTTTTATTTTAATTTCCCTAAGCTATAGGACCATAAGTGGAAGTGCCCTAGGCTCTGTTACTTTGTTTTTTAGATGTTTCAGGAAACACCATACACTTCTCCCGAGTGTCTGTTGGCAATTTACATCCCGCCCATCAGCATAACAATGCTCCCAGTTCTCCATGGCCTGTCCTGCCTTTCTGGATTTTACACTTTTTTCAGATGGCCCTTTTGACCGGGGGGAAGTGAGACTTCATTGTAGTGCAGATTTCCTTTGCAATCTTGCTTGGTTGGCCAAAAAGGGCGTATGCGTTTTTTCCTGAATATATTCAGGAAAAAACGCATACGCCCTTTTTGGCCAAGTGCATCATTGGGGACGTTCTGCCTCTTTTCCTATGCTTTCAATGCAATTCCAGTCTACCTCCTGAAATCGGTTTCCTGCAATTCTGCCCCACTTTCAAGTCCTCTTGGCAGCCTTACTTCAGTATATTTTTGGACGATAGCTGTCATTTATAACTCTGCAGGTTTGTGAATTACAGTGCCCTGAGCTCCTTTCTTCAACTCGCTTTCTTGTGAGCTGGCCGCAACACTGCAGGATGGCTTCAGGCCCTAATCTGGTTCGGGCACGGCATGCTGAGCCTTTGGTTAATTCCTCTTCCTGGTGGGAAATGAGAGTTAAATTTGCCCGTCCAGACACCTCCAGCTAGTCTCTCATTGGTTCTCGCTATTCCTGTTCATCTTCCGCAGAAATTGCAAACTGGGCCAAACAGGAGGTTAAAGGGACTGACTCTCCAAGTCGGGAGAGTGTTAGTAAAGCATCTGGAATGTTGCACCCGAGTACCAGGGGAGGAAAACTGAGACATATTTGAACACGTCTCCCGATCACATGGTTGATCATACTCTGGGTTCCACATGCATGTTTTAGCTGAAGGAAGAATACCTTAAACTTGGGTAGTTGAAACCCGTGGAATGGGTACCATGCAATATGACTTCAAAGGGTCTTCATTTGCTCACCGAACCTCTCCAATCCTATCACTGCTGCATTTATGCCCCTGTACACATGCTTGATTCTCTTTCGGAGACATAGCAATCCATAGGTTTTAAGATACTTACTAGTCAGGTACATTCTTAGGCGTTTAATATGCGGTGTTGAGTCCATTTCGTTGAGCAAGGAGTAGCTCTTGTCTATTCCATATTTGGCTTAAGGAACTTTATCTGTGCTCATTTCAATCTCTGGTTTTATGCAGCACCCGAACTCACCTTTACCCTTAAGCAAGCATAAGTTGGTTTTCTAAATTTGAGACCCTGTTCTGTTCTGTAATTCAGTTCCTGTGTAGCCAAGTTTACATTCCGTGTATTACTGATATCTTATGATGCTTTTTTTTCTGTGTGACTTATTTCAGTTAGAATCATCATACCTGAATCCACTCATTATGCTGGTACGGGCCTGATGACATAGATTTCATTGCTCAGTGATATTGCTTTGTAAGTAAATACCACAACTTCTTTATCCATTTTTCACTTTCTGCGATGTTGAACTTGTACTGTAAACGAGGTTCTTGTAAACAGAGGCGTCCCAAACTTTGGGGTGGCTGTGTCTTTTTGATTTTAATTTCCCTAAGCTATAGGACCATAAGTGGAAGTGCCCTAGGCTCTGTTGCTTTGTTTTTTAGATGTTTCAGGAAACACCATACACTTCTCCCGAGTGTCTGTTGGCCATTTACATCCCGCCCATCAGCATAACAAGGCTCCCAGTTCTCCATGGCCTGTCCTGCCTTGCTGGATTTTACACTTTTTTCAGATGGCCCTTTTGACCGGGGGGAAGTGAGACTTCATTGTAGTGCAGATTTCCTTTGCAAGTTTGCTTGGTTGGCCAAAAAGGGCGTATGCGTTTTTTCCTGAATATATTCAGGAAAAAACGCATACGCCCTTTTTGGCCAAGTGCATCATTGGGGACGTTCTGCCTCTTTTCCTATGCTTTCAATGCAATTCCAGTCTACCTCCTGAAATCGGTTTCCTGTAATTCTGCCCCGCTTTCAAGTCCTCTTGGCAGCCTTACTTCAGTATATTTTTGGACGATACCTGTCATTTATAACTCTGCAGGTTTGTGAATTACAGTGCCCCTGAGCTCCTTTCTTCAACTCGCTTTCTTGTGAGCTGGCCGCAACACCGCAGGCTGGCTTCAGGCCCTAATCTGGTTCTGGCACGGCACGCTGAGCCTTTGGTTAATTCCTCTTCCTGGTGGGAAATGAGAGTTAAATTTGCCCGTCCAGACACCTCCAGCTAGTCTCTCATTGGTTCTCCCTATTCCTGTTCATCTTCCGCAGAAATTGCAAACTGGGCCAAACAGGAGGTTAAAGGGACTGACTCTCCAAGTCGGGAGAGTGTTAGTAAAGCATCTGGAATGTTGCACCCGAGTACCAGGGGAGGAAAACTGAAACATATTTGAACACGTCTCCCGATCACATGGTTGATCATACTCTGGGTTCCACATGCATGTTTTAGCTGAAGGAAGAATACCTTAAACTTGGGTAGTTGAAACCCGTGGAATGGGTACCATGCAATATGACTTCAAAGGGTCTTCGTTTGCTCACCGAACCTCTCCAATCCTATCACTGCTGCGTTTATGCCCCTGTACACATGCTTGATTCTCTTTCGGAGACATAGCAATCCATAGGTTTTAAGATACTTACTAGTCAGGTACATTCTTAGGCGTTTAATATGCGGTGTTGAGTCCATTTCGTTGAGCAAGGAGTAGCTCTTGTCTATTCCATATTTGGCTTAAGGAACTTTATCTGTGCTCATTTCAATCTCTGGTTTTATGCAGCACCCGAACTCACCTTTACCCTTAAGCAAGCATAAGATGGTTTTCTAAATTTGAGACCCTGTTCTGTTCTGTAATTCAGTTCCTGTGTAGCCAAGTTTACATTCCGTGTATTACTGATATCTTATGATGTTTCTTTTTCTGTGTGAGTTATTTCAGTTAGAATTATCATACCTGAATCCACTCATTATGCTGCTACGGGCCTGATGACATAGATTTCATTGCTGAGTGATATTGCTTTGTAAGTAAATACCACAACTTCTTTATCCATTTTTCACTTTCTGCGTTGTTGAATTTGTAATGTAAATGAGGTTCTTGTAAACATAGGCGTCCCAAACTTTGGGGTGGCTGTGTCTTTTTGATTTTAATTTCCCTAAGCTATAGGACCATAAGTGGAAGTGCCCTAGGCTCTGTTACTTTGTTTTTTAGATGTTTCAGGAAACACCATACACTTCTCCCGAGTGTCTGTTGGCAATTTACATCCCGCCCATCAGCATAACAATGCTCCCAGTTCTCCATGGCCTGTCCTGCCTTTCTGGATTTTACACTTTTTTCAGATGGCCCTTTTGACCGGGGGGGAAGTGAGACTTCATTGTAGTGCAGATTTCCTTTGCAAGCTTGCTTGGTTGGCCAAAAAGGGCGTATGCGTTTTTTCCTGAATATATTCAGGAAAAAACGCATACGCCCTTTTTGGCCAAGTGCATCATTGTGGACGTTCTGCCTCGTTTCCTATGCTTTCAATGCAATTCCAGTCTACCTCCTGAAATTGGTTTCCTGCAATTCTGCCCCGCTTTCAAGTCCTCTTGGCAGCCTTACTTCAGTATATTTTTGGACGATAGCTGTCATTTATAACTCTGCAGGTTTGTGAATTACAGTGCCCCTGAGCTCCTTTCTTCAACTCGCTTTCTTTTGAGCTGGCCGCAACACCGCAGGCTGGCTTCAGGCCCTAATCTGGTTCAGGCACGGCACGCTGAGCCTTTGGTTAATTCCTCTTCCTGGTGGGAAATGAGAGTTAAATTTGCCCGTCCAGACACCTCCAGCTAGTCTCTCATTGGTTCTCGCTATTCCTGTTCATCTTCCGCAGAAATTGCAAACTGGGCCAAACAGGAGGTTAAAGGCGCTGACTCTCCAAGTGGGGAGAATGTTAGTAAAGCATCTGGAATGTTGCACCCGAGTACCAGGGGAGGAAAACTGAGACATATTTGAACACGTCTCCCGATCACATGGTTGATCATACTCTGGGTTCCACATGCATGTTTTAGCTGAAGGAAGAATACCTTAAACTTGGGTAGTTGAAACCCGTGGAATGGGTACCATGCAATATGACTTCAAAGGGTCTTCATTTGCTCACCGAACCTCTCCAATCCTATCACTTCTGCATTTATGCCCCTGTACACATGCTTGATTCTCTTTCGGAGACATAGCAATCCATAGGTTTTAAGATACTTACTAGTCAGGTACATTCTTAGGCGTTTAATATGCGGTGTTGAGTCCATTTCGTTGAGCAAGGAGTAGCTCTTGTCTATTCCATATTTGGCTTAAGGAACTTTATCTGTGCTCATTTCAATCTCTGGTTTTATGCAGCACCCGAACTCACCTTTACCCTTAAGCAAGCATAAGTTGGTTTTCTAAATTTGAGACCCTGTTCTGTTCTGTAATTCAGTTCCTGTGTAGCCAAGTTTACATTCCGTGTATTACTGATATCTTATGATGCTTTTTTTTCTGTGTGACTTATTTCAGTTAGAATCATCATACCTGAATCCACTCATTATGCTGGTACGGGCCTGATGACATAGATTTCATTGCTGAGTGATATTGCTTTGTAAGTAAATACCACAACTTCTTTATCCATTTTTCACTTTCTGCGATGTTGAACTTGTACTGTAAACGAGGTTCTTGTAAACAGAGGCGTCCCAAACTTTGGGGTGGCTGTGTCTTTTTGATTTTAATTTCCCTAAGCTATAGGACCATAAGTGGAAGTGCCCTAGGCTCTGTTGCTTTGTTTTTTAGATGTTTCAGGAAACACCATACACTTCTCCCGAGTGTCTGTTGGCCATTTACATCCCGCCCATCAGCATAACAAGGCTCCCAGTTCTCCATGGCCTGTCCTGCCTTGCTGGATTTTACACTTTTTTCAGATGGCCCTTTTGACCGGGGGGAAGTGAGACTTCATTGTAGTGCAGATTTCCTTTGCAAGTTTGCTTGGTTGGCCAAAAAGGGCGTATGCGTTTTTTCCTGAATATATTCAGGAAAAAACGCATACGCCCTTTTTGGCCAAGTGCATCATTGGGGACGTTCTGCCTCTTTTCCTATGCTTTCAATGCAATTCCAGTCTACCTCCTGAAATCGGTTTCCTGTAATTCTGCCCCGCTTTCAAGTCCTCTTGGCAGCCTTACTTCAGTATATTTTTGGACGATACCTGTCATTTATAACTCTGCAGGTTTGTGAATTACAGTGCCCCTGAGCTCCTTTCTTCAACTCGCTTTCTTGTGAGCTGGCCGCAACACCGCAGGCTGGCTTCAGGCCCTAATCTGGTTCTGGCACGGCACGCTGAGCCTTTGGTTAATTCCTCTTCCTGGTGGGAAATGAGAGTTAAATTTGCCCGTCCAGACACCTCCAGCTAGTCTCTCATTGGTTCTCCCTATTCCTGTTCATCTTCCGCAGAAATTGCAAACTGGGCCAAACAGGAGGTTAAAGGGACTGACTCTCCAAGTCGGGAGAGTGTTAGTAAAGCATCTGGAATGTTGCACCCGAGTACCAGGGGAGGAAAACTGAAACATATTTGAACACGTCTCCCGATCACATGGTTGATCATACTCTGGGTTCCACATGCATGTTTTAGCTGAAGGAAGAATACCTTAAACTTGGGTAGTTGAAACCCGTGGAATGGGTACCATGCAATATGACTTCAAAGGGTCTTCGTTTGCTCACCGAACCTCTCCAATCCTATCACTGCTGCGTTTATGCCCCTGTACACATGCTTGATTCTCTTTCGGAGACATAGCAATCCATAGGTTTTAAGATACTTACTAGTCAGGTACATTCTTAGGCGTTTAATATGCGGTGTTGAGTCCATTTCGTTGAGCAAGGAGTAGCTCTTGTCTATTCCATATTTGGCTTAAGGAACTTTATCTGTGCTCATTTCAATCTCTGGTTTTATGCAGCACCCGAACTCACCTTTACCCTTAAGCAAGCATAAGATGGTTTTCTAAATTTGAGACCCTGTTCTGTTCTGTAATTCAGTTCCTGTGTAGCCAAGTTTACATTCCGTGTATTACTGATATCTTATGATGTTTCTTTTTCTGTGTGAGTTATTTCAGTTAGAATTATCATACCTGAATCCACTCATTATGCTGCTACGGGCCTGATGACATAGATTTCATTGCTGAGTGATATTGCTTTGTAAGTAAATACCACAACTTCTTTATCCATTTTTCACTTTCTGCGTTGTTGAATTTGTAATGTAAATGAGGTTCTTGTAAACATAGGCGTCCCAAACTTTGGGGTGGCTGTGTCTTTTTGATTTTAATTTCCCTAAGCTATAGGACCATAAGTGGAAGTGCCCTAGGCTCTGTTACTTTGTTTTTTAGATGTTTCAGGAAACACCATACACTTCTCCCGAGTGTCTGTTGGCAATTTACATCCCGCCCATCAGCATAACAATGCTCCCAGTTCTCCATGGCCTGTCCTGCCTTTCTGGATTTTACACTTTTTTCAGATGGCCCTTTTGACCGGGGGGGAAGTGAGACTTCATTGTAGTGCAGATTTCCTTTGCAAGCTTGCTTGGTTGGCCAAAAAGGGCGTATGCGTTTTTTCCTGAATATATTCAGGAAAAAACGCATACGCCCTTTTTGGCCAAGTGCCTCATTGTGGACGTTCTGCCTCGTTTCCTATGCTTTCAATGCAATTCCAGTCTACCTCCTGAAATTGGTTTCCTGCAATTCTGCCCCGCTTTCAAGTCCTCTTGGCAGCCTTACTTCAGTATATTTTTGGACGATAGCTGTCATTTATAACTCTGCAGGTTTGTGAATTACAGTGCCCCTGAGCTCCTTTCTTCAACTCGCTTTCTTTTGAGCTGGCCGCAACACCGCAGGCTGGCTTCAGGCCCTAATCTGGTTCAGGCACGGCACGCTGAGCCTTTGGTTAATTCCTCTTCCTGGTGGGAAATGAGAGTTAAATTTGCCCGTCCAGACACCTCCAGCTAGTCTCTCATTGGTTCTCGCTATTCCTGTTCATCTTCCGCAGAAATTGCAAACTGGGCCAAACAGGAGGTTAAAGGGACTGACTCTCCAAGTCGGGAGAGTGTTAGTAAAGAATCTGGAATGTTGCACCTGAGTACCAGGGGAGAAAAACTGAGACATATTTGAACACGTCTCCCGATCACATGGTTGATCATACTCTGGGTTCCACATGCATGTTTTAGCTGAAGGAAGAATACCTTAAACTTCGGTAGTTGAAACCCGTGGAATGGGTACCATGCAATATGACTTCAAAGGGTCTTCATTTGCTCACCGAACCTCTCCAATCCTATCACTGCTGCGTTTATGCCCCTGTACACATGCTTGATTCTCTTTCGGAGACATAGCAATCCATAGGTTTTAAGATACTTACTAGTCAGGTACATTTTTAGGTGTTTAATATGCGGTGTTGAGTCCATTTCGTTGAGCAAGGAGTAGCTCTTGTCTATTCCATATTTGGATTAAGGAACTTTATCTGTGCACATTTCAATCTCTGGTTTTATGCAGCACCCCAACTCACCTTTACCCTTAAGCAAGCATAAGTTGGTTTTCTAAATTTGAGACCCTGTTCTGTTCTGTAATTCAGTTCCTGTGTAGCCAAGTTTACATTCCGTGTATTACTGATATCTTATGATGTTTCTTTTTCTGTGTGACTTATTTCAGTTAGAATCATCATACCTGAATCCACTCATTGTGCTGCTAAGGGCCTGATGACATAGATTTCATTGCTGAGTGATATTGCTTTGTAAGTAAATACCACAAGTTCTTTATCCATTTTTCACTTTCTGCGATGTTGAACTTGTACTGTAAACGAGGTTCTTGTAAACAGAGGCGTCCCAAACTTTGGGGTGGCTGTGTCTTTTTGATTTTAATTTCCCTAAGCTATAGGACCATAAGTGGAAGTGCCCTAGGCTCTGTTGCTTTGTTTTTTAGATGTTTCAGGAAACACCATACACTTCTCCCGAGTGTCTGTTGGCAATTTACATCCCGCCCATCAGCATAACAAGGCTCCCAGTTCTCCATGGCCTGTCCTGCCTTTCTGGATTTTACACTTTTTTCAGATTGCCCTTTTGACCGGGGGGAAGTGAGACTTCATTGTAGTGCAGATTTCCTTTGCAAGCTTGCTTGGTTGGCCAAAAAGGGCGTATGCGTTTTTTCCTGAATATATTCAGGAAAAAACGCATATGCCCTTTTTGGCCAAGTGCATCATTGTGGACGTTCTGCCTCTTTTCCTATGCTTTCAATGCAATTCCAGTCTACCTCCTGAAATCGGTTTCCTGCAATTCTGCCCCGCTTTCAAGTCCTCTTGGCAGCCTTACTTCAGTATATTTTTGGACGAAAGCTGTCATTTATAACTCTGCAGGTTTGTGAATTACAGTGCCCCTGAGCTCCTTTCTTCAACTCACTTTCTTGTGAGCTGGCCGCAACACTGCAGGATGGCTTCAGGCCCTAATCTGGTTCCGGCACGGCACGCTGAGCCTTTGGTTAATTCCTCTTCCTGGTGGGAAATGAGAGTTAAATTTGCCCGTCCAGACACCTCCAGCTAGTCTCTCATTGGTTCTCGCTATTCCTGTTCATCTTCCGCAGAAATTGCAAACTGGGCCAAACAGGAGGTTAAAGGGACTGACTCTCCAAGTCGGGAGAGTGTTAGTAAAGCGTCTGGAATGTTGCACCCGAGTACCAGGGGAGGAAAACTGAGACATATTTGAACACGTCTCCCGATCACATGGTTGATCATACTCTAGGTTCCATATGCATGTTTTAGCTGAAGGAAGAATACCTCAAACCTGGGTAGTTGAGACCCGTAGAATGGGTGCCATGCAATATGACTTCAAAGGGTCTTCATTTGCTCACCGAACCTCTCCAATCCTATCACTGCTGCGTTTATGCCCCTGTACACATGCTTGATTCTCTTTCGGAGACATAGCAATCCATAGGTTTTAAGATACTTACTAGTCAGGTACATTCTTAGGCGTTTAATATGCGGTGTTGAGTCCATTTCTTTGAGCAAGGAGTAGCTCTAGTCTATTCCATATTTGGCTTAAGGAACTTTATGTGTGCTCATTTTAATCTATGGTTTTATGCAGCACCCCAACTCACCTTTCCCCTTAAGCAAGCATAAGTTGGTTTTCTAAATTTGAGACCCTGTTCTGTTCTGTAATTCAGTTCCTGTGTAGCCAAGTTTACATTCCGTGTATTACTGATATCTTATGATGTTTCTTTTTCTGTGTGAGTTATTTCAGTTAGAATTATCATACCTGAATCCACTCATTATGCTGCTACGGGCCTGATGACATAGATTTCATTGCTGAGTGATATTGCTTTGTAAGTAAATACCACAACTTCTTTATCCATTTTTCACTTTCTGTGATGTTGAACTTGTACTGTAAACGAGGTTCTTGTAAACAGAGGCCTCCCAAACTTTGGGGTGGATGTGTCTTTTTGATTTTAATTTCCCTAAGCTTTAGGACCATATGTGGAAGTGCCCTAGGCTCTGTTGCTTTGTTTTTTAGATGTTTCAGGAAACACCATACACTTCTCCCCAGTGTCTGTTGGCAATTTACATCCCGCACATCAGCATAACAAGGCTCCCAGTTCTCCATGGCCTGTCCTGCCTTGCTGGATTTTACACTTTTTTCAGATGGCCCTTTTGACCGGGGGGAAGTGAGACTTCATTGTAGTGCAGATTTCCTTTGCAATCTTGCTTGGTTGGCCAAAAAGGGCGTATGCGTTTTTTCCTGAATATATTCAGGAAAAAACGCATACGCCCTTTTTGGCCAAGTGCATCATTGGGGACGTTCTGCCTCTTTTCCTATGCTTTCAATGCAATTCCAGTCTACCTCCTGAAATCGGTTTCCTGCAATTCTGCCCCACTTTCAAGTCCTCTTGGCAGCCTTACTTCAGTATATTTTTGGACGATAGCTGTCATTTATAACTCTGCAGGTTTGTGAATTACAGTGCCCCTGAGCTCCTTTCTTCAACTCGCTTTCTTGTGAGCTGGCCGCAACACCGCAGGATGGCTTCAGGCCCTAATCTGGTTCGGGCACGGCATGCTGAGCCTTTGGTTAATTCCTCTTCCTGGTGGGAAATGAGAGTTAAATTTGCCCGTCCAGACACCTCCAGCTAGTCTCTCATTGGTTCTCGCTATTCCTGTTCATCTTCCGCAGAAATTGCAAACTGGGCCAAACAGGAGGTTAAAGGGACTGACTCTCCAAGTCGGGAGAGTGTTAGTAAAGCATCTGGAATGTTGCACCCGAGTACCAGGGGAGGAAAACTGAGACATATTTGAACACGTCTCCCGATCACATGGTTGATCATACTCTGGGTTCCACATGCATGTTTTAGCTGAAGGAAGAATACCTTAAACTTGGGTAGTTGAAACCCGTGGAATGGGTACCATGCAATATGACTTCAAAGGGTCTTCATTTGCTCACCGAACCTCTCCAATCCTATCACTGCTGCATTTATGCCCCTGCACACATGCTTGATTCTCTTTCGGAGACATAGCAATCCATAGGTTTTAAGATACTTACTAGTCAGGTACATTCTTAGGCGTTTAATATGCGGTGTTGAGTCCATTTCGTTGAGCAAGGAGTAGCTCTTGTCTATTCCATATTTGGCTTAAGGAACTTTATCTGTGCTCATTTCAATCTCTGGTTTTATGCAGCACCCGAACTCACCTTTCCCCTTAAGCAAGCATAAGTTGGTTTTCTAAATTTGAGACCCTGTTCTGTTCTGTAATTCAGTTCCTGTGTAGCCAAGTTTACATTCCGTGTATTACTGATATCTTATGATGCTTTTTTTTCTGTGTGACTTATTTCAGTTAGAATCATCATACCTGAATCCACTCATTATGCTGGTACGGGCCTGATGACATAGATTTCATTGCTGAGTGATATTGCTTTGTAAGTAAATACCACAACTTCTTTATCCATTTTTCACTTTCTGCGATGTTGAACTTGTACTGTAAACGAGGTTCTTGTAAACAGAGGCGTCCCAAACTTTGGGGTGGCTGTGTCTTTTTGATTTTAATTTCCCTAAGCTATAGGACCATAAGTGGAAGTGCCCTAGGCTCTGTTGCTTTGTTTTTTAGATGTTTCAGGAAACACCATACACTTCTCCCGAGTGTCTGTTGGCCATTTACATCCCGCCCATCAGCATAACAAGGCTCCCAGTTCTCCATGGCCTGTCCTGCCTTGCTGGATTTTACACTTTTTTCAGATGGCCCTTTTGACCGGGGGGAAGTGAGACTTCATTGTAGTGCAGATTTCCTTTGCAAGTTTGCTTGGTTGGCCAAAAAGGGCGTATGCGTTTTTTCCTGAATATATTCAGGAAAAAACGCATACGCCCTTTTTGGCCAAGTGCATCATTGGGGACGTTCTGCCTCTTTTCCTATGCTTTCAATGCAATTCCAGTCTACCTCCTGAAATCGGTTTCCTGTAATTCTGCCCCGCTTTCAAGTCCTCTTGGCAGCCTTACTTCAGTATATTTTTGGACGATACCTGTCATTTATAACTCTGCAGGTTTGTGAATTACAGTGCCCCTGAGCTCCTTTCTTCAACTCGCTTTCTTGTGAGCTGGCCGCAACACCGCAGGCTGGCTTCAGGCCCTAATCTGGTTCTGGCACGGCACGCTGAGCCTTTGGTTAATTCCTCTTCCTGGTGGGAAATGAGAGTTAAATTTGCCCGTCCAGACACCTCCAGCTAGTCTCTCATTGGTTCTCCCTATTCCTGTTCATCTTCCGCAGAAATTGCAAACTGGGCCAAACAGGAGGTTAAAGGGACTGACTCTCCAAGTCGGGAGAGTGTTAGTAAAGCATCTGGAATGTTGCACCCGAGTACCAGGGGAGGAAAACTGAAACATATTTGAACACGTCTCCCGATCACATGGTTGATCATACTCTGGGTTCCACATGCATGTTTTAGCTGAAGGAAGAATACCTTAAACTTGGGTAGTTGAAACCCGTGGAATGGGTACCATGCAATATGACTTCAAAGGGTCTTCGTTTGCTCACCGAACCTCTCCAATCCTATCACTGCTGCGTTTATGCCCCTGTACACATGCTTGATTCTCTTTCGGAGACATAGCAATCCATAGGTTTTAAGATACTTACTAGTCAGGTACATTCTTAGGCGTTTAATATGCGGTGTTGAGTCCATTTCGTTGAGCAAGGAGTAGCTCTTGTCTATTCCATATTTGGCTTAAGGAACTTTATCTGTGCTCATTTCAATCTCTGGTTTTATGCAGCACCCGAACTCACCTTTACCCTTAAGCAAGCATAAGATGGTTTTCTAAATTTGAGACCCTGTTCTGTTCTGTAATTCAGTTCCTGTGTAGCCAAGTTTACATTCCGTGTATTACTGATATCTTATGATGTTTCTTTTTCTGTGTGAGTTATTTCAGTTAGAATTATCATACCTGAATCCACTCATTATGCTGCTACGGGCCTGATGACATAGATTTCATTGCTGAGTGATATTGCTTTGTAAGTAAATACCACAACTTCTTTATCCATTTTTCACTTTCTGCGTTGTTGAATTTGTAATGTAAATGAGGTTCTTGTAAACAGAGGCGTCCCAAACTTTGGGGTGGCTGTGTCTTTTTGATTTTAATTTCCCTAAGCTATTGGACCATAAGTGGAAGTGCCCTAGGCTCTGTTACTTTGTTTTTTAGATGTTTCAGGAAACACCATACACTTCTCCCGAGTGTCTGTTGGCAATTTACATCCCGCCCATCAGCATAACAAGGCTCCAAGTTCTCCATGGCCTGTCCTGCCTTTCTGGATTTTACACTTTTTTCAGATGGCCCTTTTGACTGGGGGGAAGTGAGACTTCATTGTAGTGCAGATTTCCTTTGCAAGCTTGCTTGGTTGGCCAAAAATGGCGTATGCGTTTTTTCCTGAATATATTCAGGAAAAAACGCATACGCCCTTTTTGGCCAAGTGCATCATTGTGGACGTTCTGCCTCTTTTCCTATGCTTTCAATGCAATTCCAGTCTACCTCCTGAAATCGGTTTCCTGCAATTCTGCCCCAATTTCAAGTCCTCTTGGCAGCCTTACTTCAGTATATTTTTGGACGATAGCTGTCATTTATAACTCTGCAGGTTTGTGAATTACAGTGCCCCTGAGCTCCTTTCTTCAACTCGCTTTCTTGTGAGCTGGCCGCAACACCGCAGGCTGGCTTCAGGCCCTAATCTGGTTCTGGCACGGCACGCTGAGCCTTTGGTTAATTCCTCTTCCTGGTGGGAAATGAGAGTTAAATTTGCCCGTCCAGACACCTCCAGCTAGTCTCTCATTGGTTCTCCCTATTCCTGTTCATCTTCCGCAGAAATTGCAAACTGGGCCAAACAGGAGGTTAAAGGGACTGACTCTCCAAGTCGGGAGAGTGTTAGTAAAGCATCTGGAATGTTGCACCCGAGTACCAGGGGAGGAAAACTGAAACATATTTGAACACGTCTCCCGATCACATGGTTGATCATACTCTGGGTTCCACATGCATGTTTTAGCTGAAGGAAGAATACCTTAAACTTGGGTAGTTGAAACCCGTGGAATGGGTACCATGCAATATGACTTCAAAGGGTCTTCGTTTGCTCACCGAACCTCTCCAATCCTATCACTGCTGCGTTTATGCCCCTGTACACATGCTTGATTCTCTTTCGGAGACATAGCAATCCATAGGTTTTAAGATACTTACTAGTCAGGTACATTCTTAGGCGTTTAATATGCGGTGTTGAGTCCATTTCGTTGAGCAAGGAGTAGCTCTTGTCTATTCCATATTTGGCTTAAGGAACTTTATCTGTGCTCATTTCAATCTCTGGTTTTATGCAGCACCCGAACTCACCTTTACCCTTAAGCAAGCATAAGATGGTTTTCTAAATTTGAGACCCTGTTCTGTTCTGTAATTCAGTTCCTGTGTAGCCAAGTTTACATTCCGTGTATTACTGATATCTTATGATGTTTCTTTTTCTGTGTGAGTTATTTCAGTTAGAATTATCATACCTGAATCCACTCATTATGCTGCTACGGGCCTGATGACATAGATTTCATTGCTGAGTGATATTGCTTTGTAAGTAAATACCACAACTTCTTTATCCATTTTTCACTTTCTGCGTTGTTGAATTTGTAATGTAAATGAGGTTCTTGTAAACAGAGGCGTCCCAAACTTTGGGGTGGCTGTGTCTTTTTGATTTTAATTTCCCTAAGCTATAGGACCATAAGTGGAAGTGCCCTAGGCTCTGTTACTTTGTTTTTTAGATGTTTCAGGAAACACCATACACTTCTCCCGAGTGTCTGTTGGCAATTTACATCCCGCCCATCAGCATAACAATGCTCCCAGTTCTCCATGGCCTGTCCTGCCTTTCTGGATTTTACACTTTTTTCAGATGGCCCTTTTGACCGGGGGGGAAGTGAGACTTCATTGTAGTGCAGATTTCCTTTGCAAGCTTGCTTGGTTGGCCAAAAAGGGCGTATGCGTTTTTTCCTGAATATATTCAGGAAAAAACGCATACGCCCTTTTTGGCCAAGTGCATCATTGTGGACGTTCTGCCTCGTTTCCTATGCTTTCAATGCAATTCCAGTCTACCTCCTGAAATTGGTTTCCTGCAATTCTGCCCCGCTTTCAAGTCCTCTTGGCAGCCTTACTTCAGTATATTTTTGGACGATAGCTGTCATTTATAACTCTGCAGGTTTGTGAATTACAGTGCCCCTGAGCTCCTTTCTTCAACTCGCTTTCTTTTGAGCTGGCCGCAACACCGCAGGCTGGCTTCAGGCCCTAATCTGGTTCAGGCACGGCACGCTGAGCCTTTGGTTAATTCCTCTTCCTGGTGGGAAATGAGAGTTAAATTTGCCCGTCCAGATACCTCCAGCTAGTCTCTCATTGGTTCTCGCTATTCCTGTTCATCTTCCGCAGAAATTGCAAACTGGGCCAAACAGGAGGTTAAAGGGACTGACTCTCCAAGTCGGGAGAGTGTTAGTAAAGAATCTGGAATGTTGCACCTGAGTACCAGGGGAGAAAAACTGAGACATATTTGAACACGTCTCCCGATCACATGGTTGATCATACTCTGGGTTCCACATGCATGTTTTAGCTGAAGGAAGAATACCTTAAACTTCGGTAGTTGAAAACCGTGGAATGGGTACCATGCAATATGACTTCAAAGGGTCTTTATTTGCTCACCGAACCTCTCCAATCCTATCACTGCTGCGTTTATGCCCCTGTACACATGCTTGATTCTCTTTCGGAGACATAGCAATCCATAGGTTTTAAGATACTTACTAGTCAGGTACATTTTTAGGTGTTTAATATGCGGTGTTGAGTCCATTTCGTTGAGCAAGGAGTAGCTCTTGTCTATTCCATATTTGGATTAAGGAACTTTATCTGTGCACATTTCAATCTCTGGTTTTATGCAGCACCCCAACTCACCTTTACCCTTAAGCAAGCATAAGTTGGTTTTCTAAATTTGAGACCCTGTTCTGTTCTGTAATTCAGTTCCTGTGTAGCCAAGTTTACATTCCGTGTATTACTGATATCTTATGATGTTTCTTTTTCTGTGTGACTTATTTCAGTTAGAATCATCATACCTGAATCCACTCATTGTGCTGCTAAGGGCCTGATGACATAGATTTCATTGCTGAGTGATATTGCTTTGTAAGTAAATACCACAAGTTCTTTATCCATTTTTCACTTTCTGCGATGTTGAACTTGTACTGTAAACGAGGTTCTTGTAAACAGAGGCGTCCCAAACTTTGGGGTGGCTGTGTCTTTTTGATTTTAATTTCCCTAAGCTATAGCACCATAAGTGGAAGTGCCCTAGGCTCTGTTGCTTTGTTTTTTAGATGTTTCAGGAAACACCATACACTTCTCCCGAGTGTCTGTTGGCAATTTACATCCCGCCCATCAGAATAACAAGGCTCCTAATTCTCCATGGCCTGTCCTGCCTTTCTGGATTTTACACTTTTTTCAGATTGCCCTTTTGACCGGGGGGAAGTGAGACTTCATTGTAGTGCAGATTTCCTTTGCAAGCTTGCTTGGTTGGCCAAAAAGGGCGTATGCGTTTTTTCCTGAATATATTCAGGAAAAAACGCATACGCCTTTTTTGGCCAAGTGCATCATTGTGGACGTTCTGCCTCTTTTCCTATGCTTTCAATGCAATTCCAGTCTACCTCCTGAAATCGGTTTCCTGCAATTCTGCCCCGCTTTCAAGTCCTCTTGGCAGCCTTACTTCAGTATATTTTTGGACGAAAGCTGTCATTTATAACTCTGCAGGTTTGTGAATTACAGTGCCCCTGAGCTCCTTTCTTCAACTCACTTTCTTGTGAGCTGGCCGCAACACCGCAGGATGGCTTCAGGCCCTAATCTGGTTCCGGCACGGCACGCTGAGCCTTTGGTTAATTCCTCTTCCTGGTGGGAAATGAGAGTTAAATTTGCCCGTCCAGACACCTCCAGCTAGTCTCTCATTGGTTCTCGCTATTCCTGTTCATCTTCCGCAGAAATTGCAAACTGGGCCAAACAGGAGGTTAAAGGGACTGACTCTCCAAGTCGGGAGAGTGTTAGTAAAGCGTCTGGAATGTTGCACCCGAGTACCAGGGGAGGAAAACTGAGACATATTTGAACACGTCTCCCGATCACATGGTTGATCATACTCTAGGTTCCATATGTATGTTTTAGCTGAAGGAAGAATACCTCAAACCTGGGTAGTTGAGACCCGTAGAATGGGTGCCATGCAATATGACTTCAAAGGGTCTTCATTTGCTCACCGAACCTCTCCAATCCTATCACTGCTGCGTTTATGCCCCTGTACACATGCTTGATTCTCTTTCGGAGACATAGCAATCCATAGGTTTTAAGATACTTACTAGTCAGGTACATTCTTAGGCGTTTAATATGCGGTGTTGAGTCCATTTCTTTGAGCAAGGAGTAGCTCTAGTCTATTCCATATTTGGCTTAAGGAACTTTATGTGTGCTCATTTTAATCTATGGTTTTATGCAGCACCCCAACTCACCTTTCCCCTTAAGCAAGCATAAGTTGGTTTTCTAAATTTGAGACCCTGTTCTGTTCTGTAATTCAGTTCCTGTGTAGCCAAGTTTACATTCCGTGTATTACTGATATCTTATGATGTTTCTTTTTCTGTGTGAGTTATTTCAGTTAGAATTATCATACCTGAATCCACTCATTATGCTGCTACGGGCCTGATGACATAGATTTCATTGCTGAGTGATATTGCTTTGTAAGTAAATACCACAACTTCTTTATCCATTTTTCACTTTCTGTGATGTTGAACTTGTACTGTAAACGAGGTTCTTGTAAACAGAGGCGTCCCAAACTTTGGGGTGGATGTGTCTTTTTGATTTTAATTTCCCTAAGCTTTAGGACCATATGTGGAAGTGCCCTAGGCTCTGTTGCTTTGTTTTTTAGATGTTTCAGGAAACACCATACACTTCTCCCCAGTGTCTGTTGGCAATTTACATCCCGCTCATCAGCATAACAAGGCTCCCAGTTCTCCATGGCCTGTCCTGCCTTGCTGGATTTTACACTTTTTTCAGATGGCCCTTTTGACCGGGGGGAAGTGAGACTTCATTGTAGTGCAGATTTCCTTTGCAATCTTGCTTGGTTGGCCAAAAAGGGCGTATGCGTTTTTTCCTGAATATATTCAGGAAAAAACGCATACGCCCTTTTTGGCCAAGTGCATCATTGGGGACGTTCTGCCTCTTTTCCTATGCTTTCAATGCAATTCCAGTCTACCTCCTGAAATCGGTTTCCTGCAATTCTGCCCCACTTTCAAGTCCTCTTGGCAGCCTTACTTCAGTATATTTTTGGACGATAGCTGTCATTTATAACTCTGCAGGTTTGTGAATTACAGTGCCCCTGAGCTCCTTTCTTCAACTCGCTTTCTTGTGAGCTGGCCGCAACACCGCAGGATGGCTTCAGGCCCTAATCTGGTTCGGGCACGGCATGCTGAGCCTTTGGTTAATTCCTCTTCCTGGTGGGAAATGAGAGTTAAATTTGCCCGTCCAGACACCTCCAGCTAGTCTCTCATTGGTTCTCGCTATTCCTGTTCATCTTCCGCAGAAATTGCAAACTGGGCCAAACAGGAGGTTAAAGGGACTGACTCTCCAAGTCGGGAGAGTGTTAGTAAAGCATCTGGAATGTTGCACCCGAGTACCAGGGGAGGAAAACTGAGACATATTTGAACACGTCTCCCGATCACATGGTTGATCATACTCTGGGTTCCACATGCATGTTTTAGCTGAAGGAAGAATACCTTAAACTTGGGTAGTTGAAACCCGTGGAATGGGTACCATGCAATATGACTTCAAAGGGTCTTCATTTGCTCACCGAACCTCTCCAATCCTATCACTGCTGCATTTATGCCCCTGCACACATGCTTGATTCTCTTTCGGAGACATAGCAATCCATAGGTTTTAAGATACTTACTAGTCAGGTACATTCTTAGGCGTTTAATATGCGGTGTTGAGTCCATTTCGTTGAGCAAGGAGTAGCTCTTGTCTATTCCATATTTGGCTTAAGGAACTTTATCTGTGCTCATTTCAATCTCTGGTTTTATGCAGCACCCGAACTCACCTTTACCCTTAAGCAAGCATAAGTTGGTTTTCTAAATTTGAGACCCTGTTCTGTTCTGTAATTCAGTTCCTGTGTAGCCAAGTTTACATTCCGTGTATTACTGATATCTTATGATGCTTTTTTTTCTGTGTGACTTATTTCAGTTAGAATCATCATACCTGAATCCACTCATTATGCTGGTACGGGCCTGATGACATAGATTTCATTGCTGAGTGATATTGCTTTGTAAGTAAATACCACAACTTCTTTATCCATTTTTCACTTTCTGCGATGTTGAACTTGTACTGTAAACGAGGTTCTTGTAAACAGAGGCGTCCCAAACTTTGGGGTGGCTGTGTCTTTTTGATTTTAATTTCCCTAAGCTATAGGACCATAAGTGGAAGTGCCCTAGGCTCTGTTGCTTTGTTTTTTAGATGTTTCAGGAAACACCATACACTTCTCCCGAGTGTCTGTTGGCCATTTACATCCCGCCCATCAGCATAACAAGGCTCCCAGTTCTCCATGGCCTGTCCTGCCTTGCTGGATTTTACACTTTTTTCAGATGGCCCTTTTGACCGGGGGGAAGTGAGACTTCATTGTAGTGCAGATTTCCTTTGCAAGTTTGCTTGGTTGGCCAAAAAGGGCGTATGCGTTTTTTCCTGAATATATTCAGGAAAAAACGCATACGCCCTTTTTGGCCAAGTGCATCATTGGGGACGTTCTGCCTCTTTTCCTATGCTTTCAATGCAATTCCAGTCTACCTCCTGAAATCGGTTTCCTGTAATTCTGCCCCGCTTTCAAGTCCTCTTGGCAGCCTTACTTCAGTATATTTTTGGACGATACCTGTCATTTATAACTCTGCAGGTTTGTGAATTACAGTGCCCCTGAGCTCCTTTCTTCAACTCGCTTTCTTGTGAGCTGGCCGCAACACCGCAGGCTGGCTTCAGGCCCTAATCTGGTTCTGGCACGGCACGCTGAGCCTTTGGTTAATTCCTCTTCCTGGTGGGAAATGAGAGTTAAATTTGCCCGTCCAGACACCTCCAGCTAGTCTCTCATTGGTTCTCCCTATTCCTGTTCATCTTCCGCAGAAATTGCAAACTGGGCCAAACAGGAGGTTAAAGGGACTGACTCTCCAAGTCGGGAGAGTGTTAGTAAAGCATCTGGAATGTTGCACCCGAGTACCAGGGGAGGAAAACTGAAACATATTTGAACACGTCTCCCGATCACATGGTTGATCATACTCTGGGTTCCACATGCATGTTTTAGCTGAAGGAAGAATACCTTAAACTTGGGTAGTTGAAACCCGTGGAATGGGTACCATGCAATATGACTTCAAAGGGTCTTCGTTTGCTCACCGAACCTCTCCAATCCTATCACTGCTGCGTTTATGCCCCTGTACACATGCTTGATTCTCTTTCGGAGACATAGCAATCCATAGGTTTTAAGATACTTACTAGTCAGGTACATTCTTAGGCGTTTAATATGCGGTGTTGAGTCCATTTCGTTGAGCAAGGAGTAGCTCTTGTCTATTCCATATTTGGCTTAAGGAACTTTATCTGTGCTCATTTCAATCTCTGGTTTTATGCAGCACCCGAACTCACCTTTACCCTTAAGCAAGCATAAGATGGTTTTCTAAATTTGAGACCCTGTTCTGTTCTGTAATTCAGTTCCTGTGTAGCCAAGTTTACATTCCGTGTATTACTGATATCTTATGATGTTTCTTTTTCTGTGTGACTTATTTCAGTTAGAATTATCATACCTGAATCCACTCATTGTGCTGCTACAGGCCTGATGACATAGATTTCATTGCTGAGTGATATTGCTTTGTAAGTAAATACCACAACTTCTTTATCCATTTTTCACTTTCTGCGTTGTTGAATTTGTAATGTAAATGAGGTTCTTGTAAACAGAGGCGTCCCAAACTTTGGGGTGGCTGTGTCTTTTTGATTTTAATTTCCCTAAGCTATTGGACCATAAGTGGAAGTGCCCTAGGCTCTGTTACTTTGTTTTTTAGATGTTTCAGGAAACACCATACACTTCTCCCGAGTGTCTGTTGGCAATTTACATCCCGCCCATCAGCATAACAAGGCTCCAAGTTCTCCATGGCCTGTCCTGCCTTTCTGGATTTTACACTTTTTTCAGATGGCCCTTTTGACTGGGGGGAAGTGAGACTTCATTGTAGTGCAGATTTCCTTTGCAAGCTTGCTTGGTTGGCCAAAAATGGCGTATGCGTTTTTTCCTGAATATATTCAGGAAAAAACGCATACGCCCTTTTTGGCCAAGTGCATCATTGTGGACGTTCTGCCTCTTTTCCTATGCTTTCAATGCAATTCCAGTCTACCTCCTGAAATCGGTTTCCTGCAATTCTGCCCCAATTTCAAGTCCTCTTGGCAGCCTTACTTCAGTATATTTTTGGACGATAGCTGTCATTTATAACTCTGCAGGTTTGTGAATTACAGTGACCCTGATCTCCTTTCTTCAACTCGCTTTCTTGTGAGCTGGCCGCAACACCGCAGGATGGCTTCAGGCCCTAATCTGGTTCCAGAACGGCACGCTGATCCTTTGGTTAATTCCTCTTCCTGGTGGGAAATGAGAGTTAAATTTGCCCGTCCAGACACCTCCAGCTAGTCTCTCATTGGTTCTCGCTATTCCTGTTCATCTTCCGCAGAAATTGCAAACTGGGCCAAACAGGAGGTTAAAGGGACTGACTCTCCAAGTCGGGAGAGTGTTAGTAAAGCATCTGGAATGTTGCACCTGAGTACCAGGGGAGAAAAACTGAGACATATTTGAACACGTCTCCCGATCACATGGTTGATCATACTCTGGGTTCCACATGCATGTTTTAGCTGAAGGAAGAATACCTTAAACTTGGGTAGTTGAAACCCGTGGAATGGGTACCATGCAATATGACTTCAAAGGGTCTTCATTTGCTCACCGAACCTCTCCAATCCTATCACTGCTGCGTTTATGCCCCTGTACACATGCTTGATTCTCTTTCGGAGACATAGCAATCCATAGGTTTTAAGATACTTACTAGTCAGGTACATTTTTAGGTGTTTAATATGCGGTCTTGAGTCCATTTCGTTGAGCAAGGAGTAGCTCTTGTCTATTCCATATTTGGCTTAAGGAACTTTATCTGTGCACATTTCAATCTCTGGTTTTATGCAGCACCCCAACTCACCTTTCCCCTTAAGCAAGCATAAGTTGGTTTTCTAAATTTGAGACCCTGTTCTGTTCTGTAATTCAGTTCCTGTGTAGCCAAGTTTACATTCCGTGTATTAGTGATATCTTATGATGTTTCTTTTTCTGTGTGAGTTATTTCAGTTAGAATTATCATACCTGAATCCACTCATTATGCTGCTACGGGCCTGATGACATAGATTTCATTGCTGAGTGATATTGCTTTGTAAGTAAATACCACAACTTCTTTATCCATTTTTCACTTTCTGCGATGTTGAACTTGTACTGTAAACGAGGTTCTTGTAAACAGAGGCGTCCCAAACTTTGGGGTGGCTGTGTCTTTTTGATTTTAATTTCCCTAAGCTATAGGACCATAAGTGGAAGTGCCCTAGGCTCTGTTGCTTTGTTTTTTAGATGTTTCAGGAAACACCATACACTTCTCCCGAGTGTCTGTTGGCAATTTACATCCCGCCCATCAGCATAACAAGGCTCCTAATTCTCCATGGCCTGTCCTGCCTTTCTGGATTTTACACTTTTTTCAGATTGCCCTTTTGACCGGGGGGAAGTGAGACTTCATTGTAGTGCAGATTTCCTTTGCAAGCTTGCTTGGTTGGCCAAAAAGGGCGTATGCGTTTTTTCCTGAATATATTCAGGAAAAAACGCATACGCCTTTTTTGGCCAAGTGCATCATTGTGGACGTTCTGCCTCTTTTCCTATGCTTTCAATGCAATTCCAGTCTACCTCCTGAAATCGGTTTCCTGCAATTCTGCCCCAATTTCAAGTCCTCTTGGCAGCCTTACTTCAGTATATTTTTGGACGAAAGCTGTCATTTATAACTCTGCAGGTTTGTGAATTACAGTGCCCCTGAGCTCCTTTCTTCAACTCACTTTCTTGTGAGCTGGCCGCAACACCGCAGGATGGCTTCAGGCCCTAATCTGGTTCCGGCACGGCACGCTGAGCCTTTGGTTAATTCCTCTTCCTGGTGGGAAATGAGAGTTAAATTTGCCCGTCCAGACACCTCCAGCTAGTCTCTCATTGGTTCTCGCTATTCCTGTTCATCTTCCGCAGAAATTGCAAACTGGGCCAAACAGGAGGTTAAAGGGACTGACTCTCCAAGTCGGGAGAGTGTTAGTAAAGTGTCTGGAATGTTGCACCCGAGTACCAGGGGAGGAAAACTGAGACATATTTGAACACGTCTCCCGATCACATGGTTGATCATACTCTAGGTTCCACATGCATGTTTTAGCTGAAGGAAGAATACCTCAAACCTGGGTAGTTGAGACCCGTAGAATGGGTGCCATGCAATATGACTTCAAAGGGTCTTCATTTGCTCACCGAACCTCTCCAATCCTATCACTGCTGCGTTTATGCCCCTGTACACATGCTTGATTCTCTTTCGGAGACATAGCAATCCATAGGTTTTAAGATACTTACTAGTCAGGTACATTCTTAGGCGTTTAATATGCGGTGTTGAGTCCATTTCTTTGAGCAAGGAGTAGCTCTAGTCTATTCCATATTTGGCTTAAGGAACTTTATGTGTGCTCATTTCAATCTCTGCTTTTATGCAGCACCCCAACTCACCTTTCCCCTTAAGCAAGTATAAGTTGGTTTTCTAAATTTGAGACCCTCTTCTGTTCTGTAATTCAGTTCCTGTGTAGCCAAGTTTACATTCCGTGTATTAGTGATATCTTATGATGTTTCTTTTTCTGTGTGACTTATTTCAGTTAGAATCATCATACCTGAATCCACTCATTATGCTGCTAAGGGCCTGATGACATAGATTTCATTGCTGAGTGATATTGCTTTGTAAGTAAATACCACAACTTCTTTATCCATTTTTCAATTTCTGCGATGTTGAACTTGTACTGTAAACGAGGTTCTTGTAAACAGAGCCGTTCCAAACATTTGGGTGGCTGTGTCTTTTTGATTTTAATTTCCCTAAGCTATAGGACCATAAGTGGAAGTGCCCTAGGCTCTGCTGCTTTGTTTTTTAGATGTTTCAGGAAACACCATACACTTCTCCCGAGTGTCTGTTGACAATTTACATCCCGCCCATCAGCATAACAAGGCTCCCAGTTCTCCATGGCCTGTCCTGCCTTTCTGGATTTTACACTTTTTTCAGTTGGCCCTTTTGACCGGGGGGAAGTGAGACTTCATTGTAGTGCAGATTTCCTTTGCAAGCTTGCTTGGTTGGCCAAAAAGGGCGTATGCGTTTTTTCCTGAATATATTCAGGAAAAAACGCATACGCCCTTTTTGATCAAGTGCATCATTGTGGACGTTCTGCCTCTTTTCCTATGCTTTCAATGCAATTCCAGTCTACCTCCTGAAATCGGTTTCCTGCAATTCTGCCCCGCTTTCAAGTCCTCTTGGCAGCCTTACTTCAGTATATTTTTGGACGATAGCTGTCATTTATAACTCTGCAGGTTTGTGAATTACAGTGCCCCTGAGCTCCTTTCTTCAACTCGCTTTCTTGTGACCTGGCCGCAACACCACAGGATGGCTTCAGGCCCTAATCTGGTTCCGGCACGGCACGCTGAGCCTTTGGTTATTTCCTCTTCCTGGTGGGAAATGAGAGTTAAATTTGTCCGTCCAGACACCTCCAGCTAGTCTCTCATTGGTTCTCCCTATTCCTGTTCATCTTCCGCAGAAATTGCAAACTGGGCCAAACAGGAGGTTAAAGGCGCTGACTCTCCAAGTGGGGAGAGTGTTAGTAAAGCATCTGGAATGTTGCACCCGAGTACCAGGGGAGGAAAACTTACACATATTTGAACACGTCTCCCGTTCCCACGGTTGATCATACTCTGGGTTCCACATGCATGTTTTAGCTGAAGCAAGAATACCTTAAACGTGGGTAGTTGAAACCTGTGGAATGGGTACCATGCAATATGACTTCAAAGGGTCTTCATTTGCTCATCGAACCTCTCCAATCCTATCACTGCTGCGTTTATGCCCCTGTACACACGCTTGATTCTCTTTTGGAGACATAGCAATCCATAGGTTTTAAGATACTTACTAGTCAGCTACATACTTAGGCGTTTAATATGCGGTGTTGAGTCCCTTTCGTTGAACAAGGAGTAGATCTTGTCTATACCATACTTGGCTTAAGGAACTTTATCTGTGCTCATTTCAATCTCTGGTTTTATGCAGCACCCCAACTCACCTTTCCCCTTAAGCAAGCATAAGTTGGTTTTCTAAATTTGAGACCCTGTTCTGTTCTGTAATTCAGTTCCTGTGTAGCCAAGTTTACATTCCGTGTATTACTGATATCTTATGATGTTTCTTTTTCTGTGTGACTTATTTCAGTTAGAATCATCATACCTGAATCCACTCATTGTGCTGCTAAGGGCCTGATGACATAGATTTCATTGCTGAGTGATATTGCTTTGTAAGTAAATACCACAACTTCTTTATCCATTTTACACTTTCTGCGATGTTGAACTTGTACTGTAAACAAGGGTCTTGTAAACAGAGGCGTCCCAAACTTTGGGGTGGCTGTGTCTTTTTGATTTTAATTTCCCTAAGCTATAGGACCATAAGTGGAAGTGCCCTAGGCTCTGTTGCTTTGTTTTTTAGATGTTTCAGGAAACACCATACACTTCTCCCGAGTGTCTGTTGGCAATTTACATCCCGCCCATCAGCATAACAAGGCTCCCAGTTCTCCATGGCCTGTCCTGCCTTTCTGGATTTTACACTTTTTTCACATGGCCCTTTTGACCGGGGGGAAGTGAGACTTCATTGTAGTGCAGATTTCCTTTGCAAGCTTGCTTGGTTGGCCAAAAAGGGCGTATGCGTTTTTTCCTGAATATATTCAGGAAAAAACGCATACGCCCTTTTTGGCCAAGTGCATCATTGTGGACGTTCTGCCTCTTTTCCTATGCTTTCAATGCAATTCCAGTCTACCTCCTGAAATCGGTTTCCTGCAATTCTGCCCCGCTTTCAAGTCCTCTTGGCAGCCTTACTTCAGTATATTTTTGGACGAAAGCTGTCATTTATAACTCTGCAGGTTTGTGAATTACAGTGCCCCTGAGCTCCTTTCTTCAACTCACTTTCTTGTGAGCTGGCCGCAACACCGCAGGATGGCTTCAGGCCCTAATCTGGTTCCGGCACGGCACGCTGAGCCTTTGGTTAATTCCTCTTCCTGGTGGGAAATGAGAGTTAAATTTGCCCGTCCAGACACCTCCAGCTAGTCTCTCATTGGTTCTCGCTATTCCTGTTCATCTTCCGCAGAAATTGCAAACTGGGCCAAACAGGAGGTTAAAGGGACTGACTCTCCAAGTCGGGAGAGTGTTAGTAAAGCGTCTGGAATGTTGCACCCGAGTACCAGGGGAGGAAAACTGAGACATATTTGAACACGTCTCCTGATCACATGGTTGATCATACTCTAGGTTCCACATGCATGTTTTAGCTGAAGGAAGAATACCTCAAACCTGGGTAGTTGAGACCCGTAGAATGGGTGCCATGCAATATGACTTCAAAGGGTCTTCATTTGCTCACCGAACCTCTCCAATCCTATCACTGCTGCGTTTATGCCCCTGTACACATGCTTGATTCTCTTTCGGAGACATAGCAATCCATAGGTTTTAAGATACTTACTAGTCAGGTACATTCTTAGGCGTTTAATATGCGGTGTTGAGTCCATTTCTTTGAGCAAGGAGTAGCTCTAGTCTATTCAATATTTGGCTTAAGGAACTTTATCTGTGCTCATTTCAATCTCTGGTTTCATGCAGCACCCCAACTCACCTTTCCCCTTAAGCAAGCATAAGTTGGTTTTCTAAATTTGAGACCCTGTTCTGTTCTGTAATTCAGTTCCTGTGTAGCCAAGTTTACATTGCGTGTATTACTGATATCTTATGATGTTTCTTTTTCTGTGTGACTTATTTCAGTTAGAATCATCATACCTGAATCCACTCATTGTGCTGCTAAGGGCCTGATGACATAGATTTCATTGCTGAGTGATATTGCTTTGTAAGTAAATACCACAACTTCTTTATCCATTTTTCACTTTCTGCGATGTTGAACTTGTACTGTAAACAATGGTCTTGTAAACAGAGGCGTCCCAAACTTTGGGGTGGCTGTGTCTTTTTGATTTTAATTTCCCTAAGCTATAGGACCATAAGTGGAAGTGCCCTAGGCTCTGTTGCTTTGTTTTTTAGATGTTTCAGGAAACACCATACACTTCTCCCGAGTGTCTGTTGGCAATTTACATCCCGCCCATCAGCATAACAAGGCTCCCAGTTCTCCATGGCCTGTCCTGTCTTTCTGGATTTTACACTTTTTTCAGATGGCCCTTTTGACCGGGGGGAAGTGAGACTTCATTGTAGTGCAGATTTCCTTTGCAAGCTTGCTTGGTTGGCCAAAAAGGGCGTATGCGTTTTTTCCTGAATATATTCAGGAAAAAACGCATACGCCCTTTTTGACCAAGTGCATCATTGTGGACGTTCTGCCTCTTTTCCTATGCTTTCAATGCAATTCCAGTCTACCTCCTGAAATCGGTTTCCTGCAATTCTGCCCCGCTTTCAAGTCCTCTTGGCAGCCTTACTTCAGTATATTTTTGGACGATAGCTGTCATTTATAACACTGCAGGTTTGTGAATTACAGTGCCCCTGAGCTCCTTTCTTCAACTCGCTTTCTTGTGACCTGGCCGCAACACCGCAGGATGGCTTCAGGCCCTAATCTGGTTCCGGCACGGCACGCTGAGCCTTTGGTTATTTCCTCTTCCTGGTGGGAAATGAGAGTTAAATTTGCCCGTCCAGACACCTCCAGCTAGTCTCTCATTGGTTCTCCCTATTCCTGTTCATCTTCCGCAGAAATTGCAAACTGGGCCAAACAGGAGGTTAAAGGCGCTGACTCTCCAAGTGGGGAGAGTGTTAGTAAAGCATCTGGAATGTTGCACCCGAGTACCAGGGGAGGAAAACTGACACATATTTGAACACGTCTCCCGTTCCCACGGTTGATCATACTCTGGGTTCCACATGCATGTTTTAGCTGAAGCAAGAATACCTTAAACGTGGGTAGTTGAAACCTGTGGAATGGGTACCATGCAATATGACTTCAAAGGGTCTTCATTTGCTCATCGAACCTCTCCAATCCTATCACTGCTGCGTTTATGCCCCTGTACACACGCTTGATTCTCTTTTGGAGACATAGCAATCCATAGGTTTTAAGATACTTACTAGTCAGCTACATACTTAGGCGTTTAATATGCGGTGTTGAGTCCCTTTCGTTGAACAAGGAGTAGATCTTTTCTATACCATACTTGGCTTAAGGAACTTTATCTGTGCTCATTTCAATCTCTGGTTTTATGCAGCACCCCAACTCACCTTTACCCTTAAGCAAGCATAAGTTGGTTTTCTAAATTTGAGACCCTGTTCTGTTCTGTAATTCAGTTCCTGTGTAGCCAAGTTTACATTCCGTGTATTACTGATATCTTATGATGTTTCTTTTTCTGTGTGACTTATTTCAGTTAGAATCATCATACCTGAATCCACTCATTGTGCTGCTAAGGGCCTGATGACATAGATTTCATTGCTGAGTGATATTGCTTTGTAAGTAAATACCACAACTTCTTTATCCATTTTACACTTTCTGCGATGTTGAACTTGTACTGTAAACAAGGGTCTTGTAAACAGAGGCGTCCCAAACTTTGGGGTGGCTGTGTCTTTTTGATTTTAATTTCCCTAAGCTATAGGACCATAAGTGGAAGTGCCCTAGGCTCTGTTGCTTTGTTTTTTAGATGTTTCAGGAAACACCATACACTTCTCCCCAGTGTCTGTTGGCAATTTACATCCCGCCCATCAGCATAACAAGGCTCCCAGTTCTCCATGGCCTGTCCTGCCTTTCTGGATTTTACACTTTTTTCACATGGCCCTTTTGACCGGGGGGAAGTGAGACTTCATTGTAGTGCAGATTTCCTTTGCAAGCTTGCTTGGTTGGCCAAAAAGGGCGTATGCGTTTTTTCCTGAATATATTCAGGAAAAAACGCATACGCCCTTTTTGGCCAAGTGCATCATTGTGGACGTTCTGCCTCTTTTCCTATGCTTTCAATGCAATTCCAGTCTACCTCCTGAAATCGGTTTCCTGCAATTCTGCCCCGCTTTCAAGTCCTCTTGGCAGCCTTACTTCAGTATATTTTTGGACGAAAGCTGTCATTTATAACTCTGCAGGTTTGTGAATTACAGTGCCCCTGAGCTCCTTTCTTCAACTCACTTTCTTGTGAGCTGGCCGCAACACCGCAGGATGGCTTCAGGCCCTAATCTGGTTCCGGCACGGCACGCTGAGCCTTTGGTTAATTCCTCTTCCTGGTGGGAAATGAGAGTTAAATTTGCCCGTCCAGACACCTCCAGCTAGTCTCTCATTGGTTCTCGCTATTCCTGTTCATCTTCCGCAGAAATTGCAAACTGGGCCAAACAGGAGGTTAAAGGGACTGACTCTCCAAGTCGGGAGAGTGTTAGTAAAGCGTCTGGAATGTTGCACCCGAGTACCAGGGGAGGAAAACTGAGACATATTTGAACACGTCTCCCGATCACATGGTTGATCATACTCTAGGTTCCACATGCATGTTTTAGCTGAAGGAAGAATACCTCAAACCTGGGTAGTTGAGACCCGTAGAATGGGTGCCATGCAATATGACTTCAAAGGGTCTTCATTTGCTCACCGAACCTCTCCAATCCTATCACTGCTGCGTTTATGCCCCTGTACACATGCTTGATTCTCTTTCGGAGACATAGCAATCCATAGGTTTTAAGATACTTACTAGTCAGGTACATTCTTAGGCGTTTAATATGCGGTGTTGAGTCCATTTCTTTGAGCAAGGAGTAGCTCTAGTCTATTCAATATTTGGCTTAAGGAACTTTATCTGTGCTCATTTCAATCTCTGGTTTCATGCAGCACCCCAACTCACCTTTCCCCTTAAGCAAGCATAAGTTGGTTTTCTAAATTTGAGACCCTGTTCTGTTCTGTAATTCAGTTCCTGTGTAGCCAAGTTTACATTGCGTGTATTACTGATATCTTATGATGTTTCTTTTTCTGTGTGACTTATTTCAGTTAGAATCATCATACCTGAATCCACTCATTGTGCTGCTAAGGGCCTGATGACATAGATTTCATTGCTGAGTGATATTGCTTTGTAAGTAAATACCACAACTTCTTTATCCATTTTTCACTTTCTGCGATGTTGAACTTGTACTGTAAACAATGGTCTTGTAAACAGAGGCGTCCCAAACATTGGGGTGGCTGTGTCTTTTTGATTTTAATTTCCCTAAGCTATAGGACCATAAGTGGAAGTGCCCTAGGCTCTGTCGCTTTGTTTTTTAGATGTTTCAGGAAACACCATACACTTCTCCCGAGTGTCTGTTCGCAATTTACATCCCGCCCATCAGCATAACAAGGCTCCCAGTTCTCCATGGCCTGTCCTGCCTTTCTGGATTTTACACTTTTTTCAGATGGCCCTTTTGACCGGGGGGAAGTGAGACTTCATTGTAGTGCAGATTTCCTTTGCAAGCTTGCTTGGTTGGCCAAAAAGGGCGTATGCGTTTTTTCCTGAATATATTCAGGAAAAAACGCATACGCCCTTTTTGACCAAGTGCATCATTGTGGACGTTCTGCCTCTTTTCCTATGCTTTCAATGCAATTCCAGTCTACCTCCTGAAATCGGTTTCCTGCAATTCTGCCCCGCTTTCAAGTCCTCTTGGCAGCCTTACTTCAGTATATTTTTGGACGATAGCTGTCATTTATAACACTGCAGGTTTGTGAATTACAGTGCCCCTGAGCTCCTTTCTTCAACTCGCTTTCTTGTGACCTGGCCGCAACACCGCAGGATGGCTTCAGGCCCTAATCTGGTTCGGGCACGGCACGCTGAGCCTTTGGTTATTTCCTCTTCCTGGTGGGAAATGAGAGTTAAATTTGCCCGTCCAGACACCTCCAGCTAGTCTCTCATTGGTTCTCCCTATTCCTGTTCATCTTCCGCAGAAATTGCAAACTGGGCCAAACAGGAGGTTAAAGGCGCTGACTCTCCAAGTGGGGAGAGTGTTAGTAAAGCATCTGGAATGTTGCACCCGAGTACCAGGGGAGGAAAACTGACACATATTTGAACACGTCTCCCGTTCACACGGTTGATCATACTCTGGGTTCCACATGCATGTTTTAGCTGAAGCAAGAATACCTTAAACGTGGGTAGTTGAAACCTGTGGAATGGGTACCATGCAATATGACTTCAAAGGGTCTTCATTTGCTCACCGAAACTCTCCAATCCTATCACTGCTGCGTTTATGCCCCTGTACACACGCTTGATTCTCTTTTGGAGACATAGCAATCCATAGGTTTTAAGATACTTACTAGTCAGCTACATACTTAGGCGTTTAATATGCGGTGTTGAGTCCCTTTCATTGAACAAGGAGTAGATCTTGTCTATACCATACTTGGCTTAAGGAACTTTATCTGTGCTCATTTCAATCTCTGGTTTTATGCAGCACCCCAACTCACCTTTACCCTTAAGCAAGCATAAGTTGGTTTTCTAAATTTGAGACCCTGTTCTGTTCTGTAATTCAGTTCCTGTGTAGCCAAGTTTACATTCCGTGTATTACTGATATCTTATGATGTTTCTTTTTCTGTGTGACTTATTTCAGTTAGAATCATCATACCTGAATCCACTCATTGTGCTGCTAAGGGCCTGATGACATAGATTTCATTGCTGAGTGATATTGCTTTGTAAGTAAATACCACAACTTCTTTATCCATTTTTCACTTTCTGCGATGTTGAACTTGTACTGTAAACAAGGGTCTTGTAAACAGAGGCGTCCCAAACTTTGGGGTGGCTGTGTCTTTTTGATTTTAATTTCCCTAAGCTATAGGACCATAAGTGGAAGTGCCCTAGGCTCTGTTGCTTTGTTTTTTAGATGTTTCAGGAAACACCATACACTTCTCCCGAGTGTCTGTTGGCAATTTACATCCCGCCCATCAGCATAACAAGGCTCCCAGTTCTCCATGGCCTGTCCTGCCTTTCTGGATTTTACACTTTTTTCAGATGGCCCTTTTGACCGGGGGGAAGTGAGACTTCATTGTAGTGCAGATTTCCTTGGCAAGCTTGCTTGGTTGGCCAAAAAGGGCGTATGCGTTTTTTCCTGAATATATTCAGGAAAAAACGCATTCGCCCTTTTTGACCAAGTGCATCATTGTGGACGTTCTGCTTCTTTTCCTATGCTTTCAATGCAATTCCAGTCTACCTCCTGAAATTGGTTTCCTGCAATTCTGCCCCGCTTTCAAGTCCTCTTGGCAGCCTTACTTCAGTATATTTTTGGACGATAGCTGTCATTTATAACTCTGCAGGTTTGTGAATTACAGTGCCCCTGAGTTCCTTTCTTCAACTCGCTTTCTTGTGACCTGGCCGCAACACCGCAGGATGGCTTCAGGCCCTAATCTGGTTCCGGCACGGCACGCTGAGCCTTTGGTTATTTCCTCTTCCTGGTGGGAAATGAGAGTTAAATTTGCCCGTCCAGACACCTCCAGCTAGTCTCTCATTGGTTCTCCCTATTCCTGTTCATCTTCCGCAGAAATTGCAAACTGGGCCAAACAGGAGGTTAAAGGCGCTGACTCTCCAAGTGGGGAGAGTGTTAGTAAAGCGTCTGGAATGTTGCACCCGAGTACCAGGGAAGGAAAACTGAGACATATTTGAACACGTCTCCCATTCACACGGTTGATCATACTCTGGGTTCCACATGCATGTTTTAGCTGAAGCAAGAATACCTTAAACGTGGGTAGTTGAAACCTGTGGAATGGGTACCATGCAATATGACTTCAAAGGGTCTTCATTTGCTCACCGAAACTCTCCAATCCTATCACTGCTGCGTTTATGCCCCTGTACACACGCTTGATTCTCTTTTGGAGACATAGCAATCCATAGGTTTTAAGATACTTACTAGTCAGCTACATACTTAGGCGTTTAATATGCGGTGTTGAGTCCCTTTCGTTGAACAAGGAGTAGATCTTGTCTATTCCATATTTGGCTTAAGGAACTTTATCTGTGCTCATTTCAATCTCTGGTTATATGCAGCACCCAAACTCACCTTTACCCTTAAGCAAGCATAAGTTGGTTTTCTAAATTTGAGACCCTGTTCTGTTCTGTAATTCAGTTCCTGTGTAGCCAAGTTTACATTCCATGTATTACTGATATCTTATGATGTTTCTTTTTCTGTGTGACTTATTTCAGTTAGAATCATCGTACCTGAATCCACTCATTGTGCTGCTAAGGGCCTGATGACATAGATTTCATTGCTGAGTGATATTGCTTTGTAAGTAAATACCACAGCTTCTTTATCCATTTTTCACTTTCTGCGATGTTGAACTTGTACTGTAAATGAGGTTCTTGCAAACAGAGGCGTCCCAAACTTTGGGGTGGCTGTGTCTTTTTGATTTTAATTTCCCTAAGCTATAGGACCATAAGTGGACGTGCCCTAGGCTCTGTTGCTTTGTTTTTTAGATGTTTCAGGAAACACCATACACTTCTCCTGAGTGTCTGTTGGCAATTTACATCCCGCCCATCAGCATAACAAGGCTCCCAGTTCTCCATGGCCTGTTCTGCCTTTCTGGATTTTACACTTTTTTCAGTTGGCCCTTTTGACCGGGGGGAAGTGAGACTTCATTGTAGTGCAGATTTCCTTTGCAAGTTTGCTTGGTTGGCCAAAAAGGGCGTATGCGTTTTTTCCTGAATATATTCCGGAAAAAACGCATACGCCCTTTTTGGCCAAGTGCATCATTGTGGACGTTCTGCCTAGTTTCCTATGCTTTCAATGCAATTCCAGTCTACCTGCTGAAATCGGTTTCCTACAATTCTGCCCCGATTTCAAGTCCTCTTGGCAGCCTTACTTCAGTCTATTTTTGGACGATAGCTGTCATTTATAACTCTGCAGGTTTGTGAATTACAGTGCCCCTGAGCTCCTTTCTTCAACTCGCTTTCTTGTGAGCTGGCCGCAACACCGCTGGATGGCTTCAGGCCCTAATCTGGTTCCGGCACGGCACGCTGAGCCTTTGGTTAATTCCTCTTCCTGGTGGGAAATGAGAGTTAAATTTGCCCGTCCAGACACCTCCAGCTAGTCTCTCATTGGTTCTCGCTATTCCTGTTCATCTTCCGCAGAAATTGCAAACTGGGCCAAACATGAGGTTAAAGGGACTGACTCTCCAAGTCGAGAGAGTGTTAGTAAAGCGTCTGGAATGTTGCACCCGAGTACCAGGGGAGGAAAACTGAGACATATTTGAACACGTCTCCCGATCACATGGTTGATCATACTCTAGGTTCCACATGCATGTTTTAGCTGAAGGAAGAATACCTTAAACCTGGGTAGTTGAATCCCGTGTAATGCGTACCATGCAATATGACTTCAAAGGGTCTTCATTTGCTCACCGAACCTCTCCAATCCTATCACTGCTGCGTTTATGCCCCTGTACACACGCTTGATTCTCTTTCGGAGACATAGCAATCCATAGGTTTTAAGATACTTACTAGTCAGGTACATTCTTAGGCGTTTAATATGGGGTGTTGAGTCCTTTTTGTTGAGCAAGGTGTAGCTCTTGTCTATTCCATATTTGGCTTAAGGAACTTTATCTGTGCTCATTTCAATCTCTGGTTTTATGCAGCACCCCAACTCACCTTTCCCCTTAAGCAAGCATAAGTTGGTTTTCTAAATTTGAGACCCTGTTCTGTTTTGGAATTCAGTTCCTGTGTAGCCAAGTTTACATTCCGTGTATTACTGATATCTTATGATGTTTCTTTTTCTGTGTGACTTATTTCAGTTAGAATCATCATACCTGAATCCACTCATTGTGCTGCTAAGGGCCTGATGACATAGATTTCATTGCTGAGTGATATTGCTTTGTAAGTAAATTCCACAACTTCTTTATCCATTTTTCAATTTCTGCGATGTTGAACTTGTACGGTAAATGAGGTTCTTGTAAACAGAGCCGTTCCAAACTTTGGGGTGGCTGTGTCTTTTTGATTTTAATTTCCCTAAGCTATAGACCATAAGTGGAAGTGCCCTAGGCTCTGTTGCTTTGTTTTTTAGATGTTTCAGGAAACACCATACACTTCTCCCCAGTGTCTGTTGGCAATTTACATCCCGCCCATCAGCATAACAAGGCTCCCAGTTCTCCATGGCCTGTCCTGCCTTTCTGGATTTTACACTTTTTTCAGTTGGCCCTTTTGACCGGGGGGAAGTGAGACTTCATTGTAGTGCAGATTTCCTTTGCAATCTTGCTTGGTTGGCCAAAAAGGGCGTATGCGTTTTTTCCTGAATATATTCAGGAAAAAACGCATACGCCCTTTTTGGCCAAGTGCATCATTGGGGACGTTCTGCCTCTTTTCCTATGCTTTCAATGCAATTCCAGTCTACCTGCTGAAATCGGTTTCCTGCAATTCTGCCCCAGTTTCAAGTCCTCTTGGCAGCCTTACTTCAGTATATTTTTGGACGATAGCTGTCATTTATAACTCTGCAGGTTTGTGAATTACAGTGCCCCTGAGCTCCTTTCTTCAACTCGCTTTCTTTTGAGCTGGCCGCAACACCGCAGGCTGGCTTCAGGCCCTAATCTGGTTCGGGCACGGCACGCTGAGCCTTTGGTTAATTCCTCTTCCTGGTGGGAAATGAGAGTAAAATTTGCCCGTCCAGACACCTCCAGCTAGTCTCTCATTGGTTCTCGCTATTCCTGTTCATCTTCCGCAGAAATTGCAAACTGGGCCAAACAGGAGGTTAAAGGGACTGACTCTCCAAGTCGGGAGAGTGTTAGTAAAGCATCTGGAATGGTGCACCCGAGTACCAGGGGAGGAAAACTGAGACATATTTGAACACGTCTCCCGATCACATGGTTGATCATACTCTGGGTTCCACATGCATGTTTTAGCTGAAGGAAGAATACCTTAAACTTCGGTAGTTGAAACCCGTGGAATGGGTACCATGCAATATGACTTCAAAGGGTCTTCATTTGCTCACCGAACCTCTCCAATCCTATCACTGCTGCGTTTATGCCCCTGTACACATGCTTGATTCTCTTTCGGAGACATAGCAATCCATAGGTTTTAAGATACTTACTAGTCAGGTACATTCTTAGGCGTTTAATATGGGGTGTTGAGTCCTTTTTGTTGAGCAAGGAGTAGCTCTTGTCTATTCCATATTTGGCTTAAGGAACTTTATCTATGCTCATTTCAATCTCTGGTTTTATGCAGCACCCCAACTCACCTTTCCCCTTAAGCAAGCATAAGTTGGTTTTCTAAATTTGAGACCCTGTTCTGTTCTGTAATTCAGTTCCTGTGTAGCCAAGTTTACATTCCGTGTAGTACTGATATCTTATGATGTTTCTTTTTCTGTGTGAGTTATTTCAGTTAGAATTATCATACCTGAATCCACTCATTATGCTGCTACGGGCCTGATGACATAGATTTCATTGCTGAGTGATATTGCTTTGTAAGTAAATACCACAACTTCTTTATCCATTTTTCACTTTCTGTGATGTTGAACTTGTACTGTAAACGAGGTTCTTGTAAACAGAGGCGTCCCAAACTTTGGGGTGGATGTGTCTTTTTGATTTTAATTTCCCTAAGCTTTAGGACCATAAGTGGAAGTGCCCTAGGCTCTGTTGCTTTGTTTTTTAGATGTTTCAGGAAACACCATACACTTCTCCCCAGTGTCTGTTGGCAATTTACATCCCGCCCATCAGCATAACAAGGCTCCCAGTTCTCCATGGCCTGTCCTGCCTTTATGGATTTTACACTTTTTTCAGATGGCCCTTTTGACCGGGGGGAAGTGAGACTTCATTGTAGTGCAGATTTCCTTTGCAAGCTTGCTTGGTTGGCCAAAAAGTGTGTATGCGTTTTTTCCTGAATATATTCAGGAAAAAACACATACGCCCTTTTTGGCCAAGTGCATCATTTCGAGGTTCTGACTCTCTTCATATGTTTTCAATGCAATTCCAGTCTACCTCCTGAAATCGGTTTCCTGCAATTCTGCCTTGCTTTCAATGTCTCTTCATAGCCTTACCTCAATATATTTTTTGAAAATAGTTGGCCTTTATAACTCTGCAGGTTTTTGAATTGCAGCGGCCCTTAGCCCCACTTTTCAGCTCTTATTTTTGTGGTCTTGCCCCATAACCACAGGATTCCTTGAAGCCCTATTTTTCTTCTGGGGCACCTTGCTGTGCCTTTGGTTAATTCTTCTTACTGATGTGACATTAGAGTGACATGTGCCCATTGAAACCGCTACAGCTTGTTTCTCACTGGTTCCCCCTATTCCCATTCATCCTCTACACTAACTGCAGACTGTGCGATACCAGAACTTAAAGGCATTGACTCCATGTGGGGATGTTGTTAGTAAAGCGGCTGGAATGTCGATCCGGAGCCCCAGGAGAGGAAAAATGAGGTGTGTTTTAGAAACCTTTCCCGATCATATGGTATACCAGTCGCTGGGTTTCCCAAGCATGGTTTAGCTGTAGGAAGATTCCCTTCAACCTGGAGTGTTGGGACCCTTGGACTGAGTAGCATGAAGTATTGCATTAAACTTTCGGCAGTTGCTCACCAAAGCTCACCAATCCTCTCAGCCCCAAGTGTCCAGCCTTATGTCTTATCCAGCTGTGGGTTTATATGTGGTCAATCCAGGTTGCATCACAGCCCCTGAGCGAATTTTGTAAGAATTTTTCTCTCTTTCATTGTTTCAGCGTTTTGTTTTTAAAATTTATTTCTATAATGGGGTTTAGCTCATTTTCACTGCTGTGTTTGTGCCGCTCTGCACACACTTGATTCCCTTATGGAGATATATCAATACATGGGTTTTAAGATTCTTATTACTCAGATATATTTCTCTGCGGTGTATAGGGTGTGTTGAGGCCAGTTCATTGAGCAAGGTGTAGATCTTGTCTAATACCTATTTGGTTTATTGAACGGTATCTGTGCTAATTTCAAACTCTGGTTTTATGCATCACCCCACCTCTCCTTTCCCCTTAAGCTGACATAAGTGTGTTTTCTAAATGTGAGACACTGTTCTGTTCTGTAATTCATTTCTTGTGCAGCCATATTTACCCTCCCTCTATAAGTGATATCTTATGATATGTTTCTTTTTCTGTTTGACTTATTTCAAGTAGTATTATCGGACCTAAATCCACTCTTTATCCTTCTACTAGCCTTATTACATTGATTTCATGGTGAAGAGATATTCCATTGTACATAAGTACCACATCTTCTTTATCCATTGTTCTCTTTCCTGGGATATTTAAGGTGTACTGAAGTTGAGGTTCTTGTAAACAGAGTAGCCCTAAACTGTGGTGTGCTTGTGTCTTGTTGATTTTTAGACTTCCCTAGATATACTCCCATGATTGGAAGTGTCCTATGCTTTGTAGCTCTGTTTTTTAGATGATGTAGGAACCACCATACACTTCTCCAGAGTGGCTCTCGGCAGTTCACACACTGCCCATCAGCGTATAAAGGCTCCCTGTTCTCCATGGCCTGTCCTGCATTTCTGGTTTTTACAATTTTTTAGGATGGCCCTTTTGACCGGTGGGAAGTGAGACTTCTTTGTTGTGCACATTTGCATTGCTTGCTTGCTTCGTTGCCCATAAAGTGCGTATGCGTTTTTTCCTGGATATAATCAGGAAAAAACGCATACGCCCTTTTGGGCCAACTGCATCATTGTCGAAATTCTGCCGCTTTTCATGTGCATTAAAGACGAGTCCAATCTATCTCTTGAAATCTGTTTCTTGCAATTCTGTCTTGCATTCAGATCCTCTTCTTTGCCTTACCTCAACATATTTTTGGACACTAGTTTTCATTTATAACTCTGCAGGTTTGTGAATTGCAGTGACCCTGAGCTCCATTTTTTAAGTTGCTCTTTTGTGAGCTGGCCACAAACCCACAGGATTGCTTCAGGCCCTATTTTGGCTCCGGCGAGGCAGGCTGAGCCTTTCTTTAATTCTTATTCTTAATGGGAAATTAGAGTGATATGTGCCCGTCCAAACCCCTACAACTATTCTCTCATTGGTTCCCCCTCTTCCCGTTCATCCTCCTCACAATTTGCAAAATGTGTGAAACAGAAGTTTAAATGTGCTGATTCTCCAAGTGGGGAGATTCTAAGTAACATGTCTGGAATGGTGAACAGGAGCACCAGGAGAGGATAAATGAGGTGCATTTTAGACACATCTCCCGATCACATGGTGTACAGTCCTCTGGGTTTTCCATGCATGTTTTAGCTGTAGGAAGATCCCTTGAACCTGCAGATTTGGGACCCATTGAATGGGTACCAGGTAGTATTACTTTAAAGGGTGTGCATTTCCTCACCCAACCTCACATTTCTCTTAGCGCAAACAGTTTCCAGCCTTATGTCTCATCCTGCTGTGGGTCTAGATGTGTTCAATCCATGTTGCATCACCGTCCCTGAGGAAAAGTTGTAAGAGGTTTTCTCTGTCTCTCTGTCGTTTATTTTTTTCAATTTATTACTATATTGGTTACAGCTGATTTTCAAAGCTCTGTTTCTTGCTGCTGTACATCCACTTGATTCACGTACAGAGAGTCATCAATAAATTCTTTTTCAGATTCTTACCAGTCGTATATATTCTTTTCCGGTGACTTGAGTGTGCTGAGTGCAGTTCTTTTAGCTACCGTGTAGGCCTTGTTGATTATCAGTTTGGTATTTGGAATGGTATCTTTGCTAATTTCAACCTCCTGGATGATGCCTCACCCCTCCCCACCTTTCCCGTTTAGCAGCCTTATGCGTGTTTTCTACATATTTGACTATGTTTTTGTTTTGTAATTTATTTCATGTGTAGCCATTTTGGATTCCACCTTTAAGTGATATCTTATGATATGTGTCTTTTTCTTTTTGAATTCTGTCACTTAGAATGATCATACGTAACTCCTCCGGAGTTGTTACAACTGGCCATATTTCATTGATTTCCAGGCTGAATAATATTCCACTCTACCTAAGTACCACATCTCTATCCATTTTTTCCCTCCAGAGACATTTAAGTTATATCCTAGTCGAGGATCTTTTAAACAGAGAGGGGGTAAACATTGGGGTGCCTGTGTCCTCTCGATTTTTGTTTTTCCCAAGATATACGCCCATGAGGGCAAGTGCCCTATGCTCTGTAGCTCATTTTTTAGATGCTTTAGTAAACACAATACACTTCTCCAGAATGGCCGTTGGCAATATACATTTCCACTATAAGTCTCACAGGGCTCCCTCTTCTCGTTGCCCTGTCCTGCATTTCTGTTGTTTACGCTTTATGAGGATGGCTCTTCTGACTGATGCGAAGTGATATCTTTTGTAGTATTGACTTCCAGTGCCCACCTGTTTGGTTGGCTAAAAAAGTGTATGCCCTTTTCTTGAATATATACAGAAAAAAACGCATACACCCTTTTTGGCCAACTGCAATGTTGGCAATGTTCAGCTCCTTTTCTTGTGCTTAATGGCGAGTCCTTTCTACCTCCTCAAATCCCTTTCCTGCCATTCTCCCTTGCTTACAAGTCCTTTTCTCTGACTTTCCTCAAGACATTTTTCAGTGATGGATATTTTCAACTCTGCAGTTTTGTGAATTTTACTGCCCCTGAGTTCCATTGTTCAACTTGTGTTTATGGGAACTGGCCACAAAGCAGCAGGATTTCCTCAAGCCCTATACTGTTTCCATAGGCAACCCTAGCCTTTGGTCAATTCGTCTTCCTGATTGGAAATTAGAGTGACATGTGCCTGTCTGAACACCTAGGACTTGTCTCTCATTGTTCCTCATCCTTCCGCTTCATCCTCTGGACAAATTCCAAACTGTACGCAACAGGATGTTGACAGTGCTGACATCTCCAAGTGGGGAGACTGTTAGTAAAGACGCTGGAGGGGTGAACCCGAGCACCAGGAGATGAGGAGATGAGATGCCTTTTCCAAACTCTTCCCGATCAGAAGGTATACCATCCTCTGGGTGTGACAGACATGTTTTAGCAGTAGGAAGAGTCCCATTCATGTAAGGAGAACACCAGGGCTTTTTCAAAATCAGTGTCTCCCCGAAACCCAAACTGGGGAAGTTTTTAAGCTACGGCTACACATATGTTCATTAAGGGCCTTGGGAAGTAGGCAGAGTCCAAACTTTAGATGATTGAAGTCTTCAGGGTCAGAAGCACTCACCACCAGCTTCCCTTAGGCTACACTTTAACTATCATTGATAGATGATGTCAATAAAAATATCTATTCTTTTTCAGATTATTTCCCCTTATAGGTTATTGCAAAATGTTGAGTGTAGTTCCCTGTGCTATACAGTAGTTCCTTGTTGATGATCTATTTTATACATAGCAGTGTGTATGTGTTAATTCCAAACTGTTAATTTATCCCTCCTCCCACCTTTCCCCTTTGGTAATAATAAATTATAAGATTTTATGCTTCTCAGAAATGGGGGAGCTGAAAGAGAGGTATCATTTTCAATGGAAAAGCATTTAAAACAAGATTGAAGGTTTAACCAAGATTATTAGATGTACATCCTTGGAAAGAAATCACTTCGTTTCTCTAATATTGACCTGACAAATAAGACAAACCTTTTCACTGAACTTGCTTATAAAAAGTGATGGAAATATCAAATGGAAGTGTTAGAAACATCTTATTTTACCCGAGCCTTATACACTGTTCTATGTTAACTACAGTTTGGCTCACACATCTGTTCATTGAGGTTACAATAGTCTCAATTTCTGTTACTGATCCTCCAGAGTGGACCCCAACAAGTGTCCCCCTGCCCAGTGTCATTGGGGCCAACAGATCGAGACTGAGTTTGGTTCACAAGCAAAGGAAACTTTATATTTTGATCAGAGAATGGAGAGGTGAGAGCATGCACTACCCCGTGGGCTGTGGGCTGGGCTGCTGTGTAGAGATCCTGTCAGAGTCAGTGGGAGGGAGGGAGGCGGCGGAGCTCTCGAGGGCCGGGTTGGCTGTAGCTCAGGCTCTATATCGTGGAGTCTGCACTGGGCCCCAGGAGCTGAGGTGTCGACCCAGCCATTCTGCACTAGGAAATCTGGTCTGAAGTGCCGGGTGTGGAACCTCTGCATGCGGGACCCTAGGAGCACGTGAAATTAGACAAAGCACAAAGGATAAAAAAGGTTAGACTTGACTTTATTGCCCAGATTCTATTTTTATCTCCCAGGGATTTTTAATGGGCTTTGCTGGGGACAAACCCCTCCTCTGCCTTTTGTCCCGTTCCTCATTCTTGGAGTGCTGAGGGTGCAGACCCTTCTTCTGTAACTGCTGCGTGCTGAGTTGGGAGCCCTCATACCCTGGGGCGAGGGTCAGAGCTTCTCCCCAGCAGCCTCCCGGTGACGTTGATTGTCCCCAGGCCCCCTGCCTCCCTGCTCGTCCACCTGAGCACCAGCATTGGAAGTGTTATAGATTCTAATGACCTTTAAGGGTCCAGGAAAGAGATGTGCAGAGACGCTGTGGGGGCCGGTTTCACCCCGCCCCACATTTGTTCGGCCACCTTAGGCTGACCGTTTCTGCCAGCCTAGATGCTCTGACCAGTAGTCTGCGCTTTCTTCAATTAGGCCCCTGAATTAACGTACAAACAGCACCAGGTGTCAGAGCCCTGCCCGCTCAACTCCCAGACAGTCCAGGGTCAGTGGTGATAAGGACCATGATGGCTACTGAGTCAACAGCCTTTTGAAGTAAACAGGAGTCCAGCCGGTCTTATTGGCCACCATCATCACGGTGTCTGTAGGCTTTTCTATGGTGACAGTGTGGTATACTGTTCCCCCGCCAAGATTATTAGCTCCCCTCTGGGTGCAGTAAGTCCTGCAAGCAGTAGTCTACTCTTTTGGGACACACCCTTGTTGTTTTATGAGAGAAACTCCAGGTCAAGTGATGTTCACACGAGTCGTCATGGTGCCCTGTTGCCCCCGGTTATCTCTCTGGATGTTGGAGTTGGAGGGCCTCCTCACTCGAGGTCGGTGTGCCCACGGAGCGAACCCTGCAACTTCAGGGCATGGTTGGTGGTTAGGATCACCACGTGGGGTCCTTTTCCCTTAGGAGGGAGGTGGCCTTTTGGGCTGCTGATTTCCAGGTTTTTAGATACCGCCAGTATCTTGGCCAGATGTGGCAGTGGGCCAAGCTCCTTAGTGACCGTAGTTTATCCTACCTGGATGGCATTCTTGCATTGTTCCATTTCAAGTGGTCCCAGTTTTTGCACTAATTCTCCAATGGCGATTCACCTTTCACCGGGAATGTAAAGGTCAAAGGGTTTAGCTAAATTAGGGAGTTCCAGGGCAAGGGTCTGAATTGACTGCTCTTTCCATTCTTGAAAGGCCACTTCTGGATTCTATTCAAAAGGATCATCATCTTTTCCTTTCAGTGTTTCATATAGAGGCCCAGCTAGTAGACTGTAGTTAGGGATCCAGAAGCAGCAAACCCTGGCCTCCCCAGGAACCCCTAAGCTGTCTTCTAGTTTTAGAAAGGGGTAAGGCTGAAAATGGTTTCTTCCCTTTCCTGGGATGGGCTTCTCTGACCTTGTGTGAGAATGAAGCCCAGGCAGGTCACCGCAGTCTGTGATATTTGAGCTTTTTCTTGGACAACTTCTATCCTTTATTGGCTTGGTAGTTCAGAGGCCTCCTTAGTAGGGCTGGCGATCAGAATGTCGTCTGCATATTGAAGGAGGGTTTCCTTTTCCAGAGGTAGAACTTTTAGGTCTTTAGCTAAGCTTTCCCCAAAGACGGTGTGGGAATTTTTGCACCCTTGGGGCCAGACGGCCCGGAAGTATTGTTTTAGTTGTATGTTGAGTCCTGCCACTCACAAGCCAAAATTTCTTGTGACTCTGGGACTAATGGAATACAAAAGAAGGCATCATTGAAGACTAATACAGAATACCATGTCCTGGTGGTTGGTAGAATGACCAGCAGGGTGTAGGAATTAGGAGCAACTGGAGGTATATCCTCAGTGGCTTCACTGACTGTCCTGACATCCTTTACCAGGTCCCCAGCAGCCCATGGGGCTCTCGTGGTCAGACCAATCCCAGAATATGGAGCTCACCTGGGCAGGTACCCCACCCCCACCCCAGCCCACGGGGCTCTTGTGATCAGGCCCCTCCCAGGATACAGAGCTACCCTTGCAGGTACCGTGGCAGGGCTGGGCACACAGGAACCGTGCACATAGCCCTCATTGCAGAGCACCCCCAGCTCACCTGTCACTCAGAGCTGACACAGAGCACCTCAGAGCAGGACTTGAACTAACAAACAGCAGCTGCGACAGGTCTGTGACCCTGGGCATCACTCCGTGAGGCCTCCCTCCACCTGGTCTTCCAGAGACTTCCACTGCACCCGGGGCACCAGGCCTCTGTCTCCAACCACCACCCACCCCTCCTCTCCCTGACTCCTGGGTTCCTCTCATTAGGAGAGGGTTTTCTTGAAGTTGTCTCCCACTCATGGGCCAGATAAAATGATTAGAAAACAAGCCAAAGCTGCAGCCCCTTGTCTATCCTGACTCTCAGGAGCCCACACCTGTTCCTTGGACCTGGCCGGTTCAGCAAGTTCCATTTTCTGCAACTGTGAGTCCCTGAGGGGTGATGATTGGCTGACCTGGGCAGCCTTACCGTGCCGGCCAGCCCTCCCCAGGTGTGCCTGGGTTGAGATCAATATAAATACCACTCCAGGCAGCAAGAGCCCCTGCAGCCGTGCCTGACACCATTTTCTTTGCCCTGTCAGCAGTCTCGGGGCTGGGCTGGTGGGAGGGAGTGAGAGGCCACGGCTTTGTGGGTGGCCCAGTGTGAGTGGGGCTCTGCTGGACTTTCTGCAGCAGTTGCCAGGCTGCCACCTGCTAAAGAAGAAGATGTGTCACCCATACCTGCTGCTGGAATTTCTCCCTGGGCAGAAGTGAGGAAGGAAAAAAGCAGTGGGGGCAGGGACAGGACGGGTATCTCAGGCAGGGAAATGGAAATCTTCCAGAAGAGCACCCAGGGCCAGGACCATCCTGGCTGGCCTGCAGGCACCAAGTCGGCTGGCATGCTGTCACTCGTGTGGCTCTATGGCCCTTCCTCTAGGCTTTCAAGTCCTTGTATATATTCAGGTGTTTTACCTGGGACGGGTGGGAATAGTTCAGCAACAACTGGCCTGGGGCTCAGATCACGGTTACTCACAGATGCCTCGGCACGGTGCCCCAGCTTTGCAATGAGGACGCTTGTTGCGTGGGGGCTGCTGGCTGAATGGGAGATGATTCCCCACCACTGACCAACTTCAGAATTGTTTACAACTGGAGCAAGTGCCCTGATACGGTTTTCCTCTGTGTAACTGGTGGGTTCTGTGTTTTTTTCTCTTTTTCGTTTTTGGTTCAAGGTAGATTTTATTCCTCTTTTTTGTATTTACAGATATAAGCATGGAAATAATTTATTCATATAAATACATGTATGTGCAGGGAATAATTGTTTTTTCTGTTTTATTTTTTAAATTTTATTTCTTTTTAATTTTGAATTTTATTTTATATTTTTATACAGCAGGTTCTTATTGGTTATCTATTTTATACATATAAATGTATACATGCCAATCCCAGTCTCTCAACTCCTCCCACCACCACCCCCCCAACAGCTTTCCCCCCTTGTTGTCCATACGTTTGTTGTCTACATCTGTTGCTCTATTTATGCCTTGCAAAATGGTTAATCTGTACAGTTTTTCTAGGTTCCACATATATGCATGAATATACAAGATTTGTTTTTCTCTTTCTGACTTACTTCACTCTGTATGACAGTCTCTAGATCCATCGACGTCTCTACAAATGACCCAATTTCATTCCTTTTCATGGCTTAGTAATATTCCATTTTATATATGTACCACAGCTTTATGCATTCGTCTGTCTGTGGGCATTTAGGTTGCTTCCATTACCTCGATATTGTAAATAGTGATGCAATGAACATTGCGGTGAATGACTCTTTTTGATTTATGGTTTTGTCTGGGTATATGTCCAGTACTGGGATTGCTGTATCATATGGTAATTCTATTGTTAGTTTCTTAAGAAATTCTATATTGTTCTCCATAATGACTGTATCAATTTATATTCCCAACAATAGTGGAAGAGGGTTCCTTTTCTCCACACCCTTTCCAGCATTTTTTGTTTGTAGATTTTCAATGATGCCTATTCTACAAGGTGTGAGGTGATACCTCATTGTTGAATCCATTTCGTTGAGCAAGGGGTAGGTCTTGTCTATTAAATATTTGGCTTATGGAACGGTATCTGTGCTAATTTCAAACTCTGCTTTTATGCAGCACCCCAACTCACCTTCCCCTTAAGCAAGCATAAGTTGGTTTTCTAAATTTGAGACCATGTTCTGTTTTGTAATTCAGTTCATGTGTAGCCAAGTTCACATTCCGTGTATTAGTGATAACTTATGATGTTTCTTTTTCTGTGTGACTTATTTCACTTAGAATCATCGTGCCTCAATCCACTCATTATGCTGGTACGGGCCTGGTGACATAGATTTCATTGCTGAGTGGTATTCTGTTGTACATAAGTACCGCAACTTCTTTATCCATTATTTGCTCTCTGAGATATTTAACTTGTGCCGCAGAACAGATTCCTGTAAAAAGAGCCGTCCCAAATTATGGGGTGGCTGTGTCTTTTTGATTTTAATTTCCCTAAGCTATAGGACCATAAGTGGAAGTGCCCTAGGCTCTGTTGTTTTGTTTTTTAGATGTTTCAGGAAACACCATACACTTCTCCCGAGTGTCTGTTGGCAATTTACATCCCGCCCATCAGCATAACAAGGCTCCCAGTTCTCCATGGCCTGTCCTGCCTTTCTGGATTTTACACTTTTTTCAGATGGCCCTTTTGACCGGGGGGAAGTGAGACTTCATTGTAGTGCAGATTTCCTTTGCAAGTTTGCTTGGTTGGCCAAAAAGGGCGTATGCGTTTTTTCCTGAATATATTCAGGAAAAAACGCATACGCCCTTTTTGGCCAAGTGCATCATTGTGGACGTTCTGCCTCTTTTCCTATGCTTTCAATGCAATTCCAGTCTACCTCCTGAAATCGGTTTCCTGCAATTCTGCCCCGCTTTCAAGTCCTCTTGGCAGCCTTACTTCAATATATTTTTGGACAATAGCTGTCATTTATAACTCTGCAGGTTTGTGAATTACAGTGCCCCTGAGCTCCTTTCTTCAACTCGCTTTCTTGTGAGCTGGCCGCAACACCGCAGGATGGCTTCAGGCCCTAATCCGGTTCCGGCACGGCATGCTGAGCCTTTGGTTAATTCCTCTTCCTGGTGGGAAATGAGAGTTAAATTTGCCCGTCCAGACACCTCCAGCTAGTCTCTCATTGGTTCTCCCTATTCCTGTTCATCTTCCGCAGAAATTGCAAACTGGGCCAAACAGGAGGTTAAAGAGACTGACTCTCCAAGTCGGGAGAGTGTTAGTAAAGCATCTGGAATGTTGCACCCGAGTACCAGGGTACGAAAACTGGGACATATTTGAACACGTCTCCCGATCACATGGTTGATCATACTCTAGGTTCCACATGCATGTTTTAGCTGAATGAAGAATACCTTAAACCTGGGTAGTTGAAACCCGTGGAATGGGTACCATGCAATATGAGTTCAAAGGGTCTTCATTTGCTTACCGAACCTCTCCAATCCTATCACTGCTGCGTTTATGCCCCTGTACACACGCTTGATTCTCTTTTGGAGACATAGCAATCCATAGGTTTTAAGATACTTACTAGTCAGGTACATTCTTAGGCGTTTAATATGCGGTGTTGAGTCCATTTCGTTGAGCAAGGAGTAGCTCTTGTTTATTCCATATTTGGCTTAAGGAACTTTATCTGTGCTCATTTCAATCTCTGCTTTTATGCAGCACCCCAACTCACCTTTCCCCTTAAGCAAGCATAAGTTGGTTTTCTAAATTTGCGACCCTGTTCTTTTCTGTAATTCAGTTCCTGTGTAGCCAAGTTTACATTCCGTGTATTACTGATATCTTATGATGTTTCTTTTTCTGTGTGACTTATTTCAGTTAGAATCATCATACCTGAAACCACTCATTGTGCTGCTACGGGCCTGATGACATAGATTTCATTGCTGAGTGATATTGCTTTGTAAGTAAATACCACAAGTTCTTTATCCATTTTTCACTTTCTGTGATATTGAACTTGTACGGTAAAGGAGGTTCTTGTAAACAGAGGCGTCCCAAACTTTGGGGTGGCTGTGTCTTTTTGATTTTAATTTCCCTAAGCTATAGGACCATAAGTGGAAGTGCCCTAGGCTCTGTTGCTTTGTTTTTTAGATGTTTCAGGAAACACCATACACTTCTCCCGAGTGTCTATTGGCAATTTACATCCCACCCATCAGCATAACAAGGCTCCCAGTTCTCCATGGCCTGTCCTGCCTTTTTGGATTTTACACTTTTTTCAGATGGCCCTTTTGACCGAGGGGAAGTGAGACTTCATTGTAGTGCAGATTTCCTTTGAAAGTTTGCTTGGTTGGCCAAAAAGGGCGTATGCGTTTTTTCCTGAATATATTCAGGAAAAAACGCATATGCCCTTTTTGGCCAAGTGCATCATTGTGGACGTTCTGCCTGTTTTCCTATGCTTTCAATGCAATTCCAGTCTACCTCCTGAAATCGGTTTCCTGCAATTCTGCCCGCTTTCAAGTCCTCTTGGCAGCCTTACTTTAGTCTATTTTTGGATGATAGCTGTCATTTATAACTGTGCAGGTTTGTGAATTACAGTGCCCCTGAGCTCCTTTCTTCAACTCGCTTTCTTGTGACCTGGCCGCAACACCGCAGGATGGCTTCAGGCCCTAATCTGGTTCCGGCACGGCACGCTGAGCCTTTGGTTATTTCCTCTTCCTGGTGGGAAATGAGAGTTAAATTTGCCCGTCCAGCCACCTCCAGCTAGTCTCTCATTGGTTCTCACTATTCCTTTTCATCTTCCGCAGAAATTGCAAACTGGGCCAAACAGGAGGTTAAAGGGACTGATTCTCCAAGTCGGGAGAGTGTTAGTAAAGCGTCTGGAATGTTGCACCCGAGTACCAGGGGAGGAAAACTGAGATATATTTGAACACGTCTCCCGATCACATGGTTGATCATACTCTAGGTTCCACATGCATGTTTTAGCTGAAGGAAGAATACCTTAAACCTGGGTAGTTGAAACCCGTGGAATGGGTACCATGCAATATGACTTCAAAGGGTCTTCATTTGCTCACCAAACCTCTCCAATCCTATCACTGCTGCGTTTATGCCCCTGTACACATGCTTGATTCTCTTTCGGAGACATAGCAATCCATAGGTTTTAAGATACTTACTAGTCAGGTACATTCTTAGGCGTTTAATATGCGGTGTTGAGTCCATTTCGTTGAGTAAGGAGTAGCTCTTGTCTATTCCATATTTGGCTTAAGGAACTTTATCTGTGCTCATTTCAATCTCTGGTTTTATGCAGCACCCCAACTCACCTTTCCTCTTAAGCAAGCATAAGTTGGTTTTCTAAATTTGAGACCCTGTTCTGTTCTGTAATTCAGTTCCTGTGTAGCCAAGTTTACATTCCGTGTATTACTGATATCTTAGGATGTTTCTTTTTCTGTGTGACTTATTTCAGTTAGAATCATCATACCTGAATCCACTCATTGTGCTGCTAAGAGCCTGATGACATAGATTTCATTGCTGAGTGATATTGCTTTGTAAGTAAATACCACATCTTCTTTATCCATTTTTCACTTTCTGCGATGTTGAACTTGTACTGTAAAGGAGGTTCTTGTAAACAGAGGCGTCCCAAACTTTGGGGTGGCTGTGTCTTTTTGATTTTAATTTCCCTAAGCTATAGGACCATAAGTGGAAGTGCCCTAGGCTCTGTTGCTTTGTTTTTTAGATGTTTCAGGAAACACCATACACTTCTCCCGAGTGTCTGTTGGCAATTTACATCCCGCCCATCAGCATAACAAGGCTCCCAGTTCTCCATGGCCTGTCGTGGCTTTCTGGATTTTACACTTTTTTCAAATGGCCCTTTTGACCGGGGGGAAGTGAGGCTTCATTGTAGTGCAGATTTCCTTTGCAAGCTTGCTTGGTTGGCCAAAAAGGGCGTATGCGTTTTTTCCTGAATATATTCAGGGAAAAACGCATACGCCCTTTTTGGCCAAGTGCATCATTGTGGACGTTCTGCCTCTTTTCCTATGCTTTCAATGCAATTCCAGTCTACCTCCTGAAATCGGTTTCCTGCAATTCTGCCCCGCTTTCAAGTCCTCTTGGCAGCCTTACTTCAGTATATTTTTGGACGATAGCTGTCATTTATAACTCTGCAGGTTTGTGAATTACAGTGCCCCTGAGCTCCTTTCTTCAACTCACTTTCTTTTGAGCTGGCCGCAACACCTCAGGATGGCTTCAGGCCCTAATCTGGTTCCGGCACGGCACGCTGAGCCTTTGGTTATTTCCTCTTCCTGGTGGGAAATGAGAGTTAAATTTGCCCGTCCAGACACCTCCAGCTAGTCTCTCATTGGTTCTCCCTATTCCTGTTCATCTTCCGCAGAAATTGCAAACTGGGCCAAACAGGAGGTTAAAGGCGCTGACTCTCCAAGTCGGGAGAGTGTTAGTAAAGCGTCTGGAATGTTGCACCCGAGTACCAGGGGAGGAAAACTGAGACATATTTGAACACGTCTCCCGATCACGTGGTTGATCATACTCTGGGTTCCACATGCATGTTTTAGCTGAAGGAAGAATACCTTAAACCTGGAGAGTTGAGACCCGTGGAATGGGTACCATGCAATATGACTTCAAAGGGTCTTCATTTGCTCACCGAACCTCTCCAATCCTATCACTGCTGCATTTATGTCCCTGTACACATGCTTGATTCTCTTTTGGAGACATAGCAATCCATAGGTTTTAAGATACTTACTAGTCAGGTACATTCTTAGGCGTTTAATATGGGGTGTTGAGTCCATTTCGTTGAGCAAGGAGTAGCTCTTGTCTATTCCATATTTGGCTTAAGGAACTTCATCTGTGCTCATTTCAATCTCTGGTTTTATGCAGCACCCCAACTCACCTTTCCTCTTAAGCAAGCATAAGTTGGTTTTCTAAATTTGAGACCCTGTTCTGTTCTGTAATTCAGTTCCTGTGTAACCAAGTTTACATTCCGTGTATTAGTGATATCTTACGATGTTTCTTTTTCTGTGTGACTTATTTCAGTTAGAATCATCGTACCTGAATCCACTCATTATGCTGCTACGGGCCTGATGACATAGATTTCATTGCTGAGTGATACTGCATTGTACGTAAGTACCACAAGTTCTTTATCCATTTTTCACTTTCTGTGTTATTGAACTTGTACGGTAAACGAGGTTCTTGTAAACAGAGGCGTGCCAAACTTTGGGGTGGCTGTGTCTTTTTGATTTTAATTTCCCTAAGCTATAGGACCATAAGTGGAAGTGCCCTAGGCTCTGTTGCTTTGTTTTTTAGATGTTTCAGGAAACACCATACACTTCTACAGAGCGGCTGTTGGTAATTTACATCCCACCCATCAGCATAACAAGGCTCCCTGTTCTCCATGGCCTGTTCTGCCTTTCTGGATTTTACACTTTTTTCAGATGGCCCTTTTGACCGGGGGGAAGTGAGACTTCATTGTAGTGCAGATTTCCTTTGCAAGCTTGCTTGGTTGGCCAAAAAGGGCGTATGAGTTTTTTCCTGAATATATTCAGGAAAAAACACATACGCCCTTTTTGGCCAAGTGCATCATTGTCGACGTTCTGCCTCTTTTCCTGTGTTTTAAATGAATCCAATTCCGATTCCTCCTGAAATCGGTTTCCTGCAATTCTGCCCCGCATTCAAGTCCTCTTGGCAGCCCTACTTCAGTATATTTTCGGACAATAGCTGTCATTTATAACTCTGCAGGTTTGTGAATTACAGTGCCCCTGAGCTCCTTTCTTCAACTCGCTTTCTTGTGAGCTAGCCACAACACCGCAGGATTGCTTCAGGCCCTAATCTGGTTCCGGCACGGCATGCTGAGCCTTTGGTTTATTGCTCTTCCCTGTGGGAAATGAGAGTTAAATTTGCCTGTCCAGACACCTCCAACTAGTCTCTCATTGGTTCTCGCTATTCCTGTTCATCTTCCGCAGAAATTGCAAACTGGGCCAAACAGGAGGTTAAAGGGACTGACTCTCCAAGTCGGGAGAGTGTTAGTAAAGCGTCTGGAATGTTGCACCCGAGTACCAGGGAACGAAAAGTGAGACATATTTGAACACGTTTCTTGATCACACGGTGGATCATACTCTGGGTTCCACATGCATGTTTTAGCTGAAGGAAGAATCCCTTAAACCTGGAGAGTTGAGACCCATGGAATGGGTACCATGCAATATGACTTCAAAGGGTCTGCATTTGCTCACCGAACCTCACCAATCTTATGAGCCCCAAGTGTCCAGCCTTATGTGTCACCCAGCTCTGGGTGTAGATATGGTAAATGCAGGTTGCATCAGAAGCCTTGAATGAATTACTTATGTATTGCTCTCTATTTCACTGTCATTCTGTTTTGCTTAAGAAATTTATTTTTAATATGAGATTTAGCTGATTTTCACTGCTTTAATGCCGCTGTACACACTCTTCATTCTCTTACAGAGATATATAAATCCATTGCTTTTATGATTCTTACTAGGCAGGTATATTCCTAGGCGTTGAATATGGGGTGTTGAGTCCATTTCGTTGAGCAAGGAGTAGCTCTGGTCTATTCCATATTTGCCTTATAGAATATTATCTGTGCTCATTTCAATCTCTGGTTTTATGCAGCACCCCAACTCACCTTTCCCCTTAAGCAAGCATAAGTTGGTTTTCTAAATTTGAGAACCTGTTCTGTTTTGGAATTCAGTTCCTGTGTAGCCAAGTTTACATTCCGTGTATTAGTGATATCTTATGATGTTTCTTTTTCTGTGTGACTTATTTCAGTTAGAATCATCGTACCTGAATCCACTCATTATGCTGCTACGGGCCTGATGACATAGATTTCATTGCTGAGTGATACTGCATTGTACGTAAGTACCACAAGTTCTTTATCCATTTTTCACTTTCTGTGATATTGAACTTGTACGGTAAACGAGGTTCTTGTAAACAGAGGCGTCCCAAACTTTGGGGTGGCTGTGTCTTTTTGATTTTAATTTCCCTAAGCTATAGGACCATAAGTGGAAGTGCCCTAGGCTCTGTTGCTTTGTTTCTTAGATGTTTCAGGAAACACCATACACTTCTCCTGAGTGTCTGTTGGCAATTTACATCCCGCCCATCAGCATAACAAGGCTCCCAGTTCTCCATGGCTTGTCCTGCCTTTCTGGATTTTACACTTTTTTCAGATGGCCCTTTTGACCGGGGGGAAGTGAGACTTCATTGTAGTGCAGATTTCATTTGCAAGTTTGCATGGTTGGCCAAAAAGGGCATATGCGTTTTTTCCTGAATATATTCAGGAAAAAACGCATACGCCCTTTTTGGCCAAGTGCATCATTGTTGACGTTCTGCCTCTTTTCCTATGCTTTCAATGCAATTCCAGTCTACCTCCTGAAATCGGTTTCCTGCAATTCTGCCCCGCTTTCAAGTCCTCTTGGCAGCCTTACTTCAATATATTTTTGGACAATAGCTGTCATTTATAACTCTGCAGGTTTGTGAATTACAGTGCCCCTGAGCTTCTTTCTTCAACTCGCTTTCTAGTGAGCTGGCCGCAACACCGCAGGATGGCTTCAGGCCCTAATCCGGTTCCGGCACGGCATGATGAGCCTTTGGTTAATTCCTCTTCCTGGTGGGAAATGAGAGTTAAATTTGCCCGTCCAGACACCTCCAGCTAGTCTCTCATTGGTTCTCCCTATTCCTGTTCATCTTCCGCAGAAATTGCAAACTGGGCCAAACAGGAGGTTAAAGAGACTGACTCTCCAAGTCGGGAGAGTGTTAGTAAAGCATCTGGAATGTTGCACCCGAGTACCAGGGTACGAAAACTGAGACATATTTGAACACGTCTCCCGATCACATGGTTGATCATACTCTAGGTTCCACATGCATGTTTTAGCTGAATGAAGAATACCTTAAACCTGGGTAGTTGAAACCCGTGGAATGGGTACCATGCAATATGAGTTCAAAGGGTCTTCATTTGCTCACCGAACCTCTCCAGTCCTATCACTGCTGCGTTTATGCCCCTGTACACACGCTTGATTCTCTTTTGGAGACATAGCAATCCATAGGTTTTAAGATACTTACTAGTCAGGTACATTCTTAGGCGTTTAATATGCGGTGTTGAGTCCATTTCGTTGAGCAAGGAGTAGCTCTTGTTTATTCCATATTTGGCTTAAGGAACTTTATCTGTGCTCATTTCAATCTCTGGTTTTATGCAGCACCCCAACTCACCTTTCCCCTTAAGCAAGCATAAGTTGGTTTTCTAAATTTGCGACTCTGTTCTTTTCTGTAATTCAGTTCCTGTGTAGCCAAGTTTACATTCCGTGTATTACTGATATCTTATGATGTTTCTTTTTCTGTGTGACTTATTTCAGTTAGAATCATCATACCTGAAACCACTCATTGTGCTGCTACGGGCCTGATGACATAGATTTCATTGCTGAGTGATATTGCTTTGTAACTAAATACCACAAGTTCTTTATCCATTTTTCACTTTCTGTGATATTGAACTTGTACGGTAAAGGAGGTTCTTGTAAACAGAGGCGTCCCAAACTTTGGGGTGGCTGTGTCTTTTTGATTTTAATTTCCCTAAGCTATAGGACCATAAGTGGAAGTGCCCTAGGCTCTGTTGCTTTGTTTTTTAGATGTTTCAGGAAACACCATACACTTCTCCCGAGTGTCTGTTGGCAATTTACATCCCGCCCATCAGCATAACAAGGCTCCCAGTTCTCCATGGCCTGTCCTGCCTTTCTGGATTTTACACTTTTTTCAGATGGCCCTTTTGACCGGGGGGAAGTGAGACTTCATTGTAGTGCAGATTTCCTTTGCAAGTTTGCTTGGTTGGCCAAAAAGGGCGTATGCGTTTTTTCCTGAATATATTCAGGAAAAAACGCATACGCCCTTTTTGGCCAAGTGCATCATTGTGGACGTTCTGCCTCTTTTCCTATGCTTTCAATGCAATTCCAGTCTACCTCCTGAAATCGGTTTCCTGCAATTCTGCCCCGCTTTCAAGTCCTCTTGGCAGCCTTACTTTAGTCTATTTTTGGATGATAGCTGTCATTTATAACTCTGCAGGTTTGTGAATTACAGTGCCCCTGAGCTCCTTTCTTCAACTCGCTTTCTTGTGACCTGGCCGCAACACCGCAGGATGGCTTCAGGCCCTAATCTGGTTCCGGCACGGCACGCTGAGCCTTTGGTTAATTCCTCTTCCTGGTGGGAAATGAGAGTTAAATTTGCCCGTCCAGCCACCTCCAGCTCGTCTCTCATTGGTTCTCGCTATTCCTTTTCATCTTCCGCAGAAATTGCAAACTGGGCCAAACAGGAGGTTAAAGGGACTGATTATCCAAGTCGGGAGAGTGTTAGTAAAGCGTCTGGAATGTTGCACCCGAGTACCAGGGGAGGAAAACTGAGACATATTTGAACACGTCTCCTGATCACATGGTTGATCATACTCTAGGTTCCACATGCATGTTTTAGCTGAAGGAAGAATACCTTAAACCTGGGTAGTTGAAACCCGTGGAATGGGTACCATGCAATATGACTTCAAAGGGTCTTCATTTGCTCACCGAACCTCTCCAATCCTATCACTGCTGCGTTTATGCCCCTGTACACATGCTTGATTCTCTTTCGGAGACATAGCAATCCATAGGTTTTAAGATACTTACTAGTCAGGTACATTCTTAGGCGTTTAATATGCGGTGTTGAGTCCATTTCGTTGAGTAAGGAGTAGCTCTTGTCTATTCCATATTTGGCTTAAGGAACTTTATCTGTGCTCATTTCAATCTCTGGTTTTATGCAGCACCCCAACTCACCTTTCCTCTTAAGCAAGCATAAGTTGGTTTTCTAAATTTGAGACCCTGTTCTGTTCTGTAATTCAGTTCCTGTGTAGCTAAGTTTACATTCCGTGTATTAGTGATATCTTATGATGTTTCTTTTTCTGTGTGACTTATTTCAGTTAGAATCATCATACCTCAATCCACTCATTGTGCTGCTAAGAGCCTGATGACATAGATTTCATTGCTGAGTGATATTGCTTTGTAAGTAAATACCACATCTTCTTTATCCATTTTTCACTTTCTGCGATGTTGAACTTGTACTGTAAACGAGGTTCTTGTAAACAGAGGCGTCCCAAACTTTGGGGTGGCTGTGTCTTTTTGATTTTAATTTCCCTAAGCTATAGGACCATAAGTGGAAGTGCCCTAGGCTCTGTTGCTTTGTTTTTTAGATGTTTCAGGAAACACCATACACTTCTCCCGAGTGTCTGTTGGCAATTTACATCCCGCCCATCAGCATAACAAGGCTCCCAGTTCTCCATGGCCTGTCCTGCCTTTCTGGATTTTACACTTTTTTCAGATGGCCCTTTTGACCGGGGGGAAGTGAGACTTCATTGTAGTGCAGATTTCCTTTGCAAGCTTGCTTGGTTGGCCAAAAAGGGCGTATGCGTTTTTTCCTGAATATATTCAGGAAAAAACGCATACGCCCTTTTTGGCCAAGTGCATCATTGTGGACGTTCTGCCTCTTTTCCTATGCTTTCAATGCAATTCCAGTCTACCTCCTGAAATCGGTTTCCTGCAATTCTGCCCCGCTTTCAAGTCCTCTTGGCAGCCTTACTTCAGTCTATTTTTGGACGATAGCTGTCACTTATAACTCTGCAGGTTTGTGAATTACAGTGCCCCTGAGCTCCTTTCTTCAACTCACTTTCTTTTGAGCTGGCCGCAACACCGCAGGATGGCTTCAGGCCCTAATCTGGTTCCGGCACGGCACGCTGAGCCTTTGGTTATTTCCTCTTCCAGATGGGAAATGAGAGTTAAATTTGCCCGTCCAGACACCTCCAGCTAGTCTCTCATTGGTTCTCCCTATTCCTGTTCATCTTCCGCAGAAATTGCAAACTGGGCCAAACAGGAGGTTAAAGGCGCTGACTCTCCAAGTGGGGAGAGTGTTAGTAAAGCGTCTGGAATGTTGCACCCGAGTACCAGGGGAGGAAAACTGAGACATATTTGAACACGTCTCCCGTTCACACGGTTGATCATACTCTGGGTTCCACATGCATGTTTTAGCTGAAGGAAGAATACCTTAAACCTGGAGAGTTGAGACCCGTGGAATGGGTACCATGCAATATGACTTCAAAGGGTCTTCATTTGCTCACCGAACCTCTCCAATCCTATCACTGCTGCATTTATGCCCCTGTACACATGCTTGATTCTCTTTTGGAGACATAGCAATCCATAGGTTTTAAGATACTTACTAGTCAGGTACATTCTTAGGCGTTTAATATGGGGTGTTGAGTCCATTTCGTTGAGCAAGGAGTAGCTCTTGTCTATTCCATATTTGGCTTAAGGAACTTTATCTGTGCTCATTTCAATCTCTGGTTTTATGCAGCACCCCAACTCATCTTTCCCCTTAAGCAAGCATAAGTTGGTTTTCTAAATTTGAGACCCTGTTCTGTTTTGGAATTCAGTTCCTGTGTAGCCAAGTTTACATTCCGTGTATTAGTGATATCTTATGATGTTTCTTTTACTGTGTGACTTATTTCAGTTAGAATCATCGTACCTGAATCCACTCATTATGCTGCTACGGGCCTGATGACATAGATTTCATTGCTGAGTGATACTGCATTGTACGTAAGTACCACAAGTTCTTTATCCATTTTTCACTTTCTGTGATATTGAACTTGTACTGTAAACGAGGTTCTTGTAAACAGAGGCGTCACAAACTTTGGGGTGGCTGTGTCTTTTTGATTTTAATTTCCCTAAGCTATAGGTCCATAAGTGGAAGTGCCCTAGGCTCTGTTGCTTTGTTTTTTAGATGTTTCAGGAAACACCATACACTTCTCCCGAGTGTCTGTTGGCAATTTACATCCCGCCCATCAGCATAACAAGGCTCCCAGTTCTCCATGGCCTGTCCTGCCTTTCAGGATTTTACACTTTTTTCAGATGGCCCTTTTGACCGGGGGGAAGTGAGACTTCATTGTAGTGCAGATTTCCTTTGCAAGCTTGCTTGGTTGGCCAAAAAGGGCGTATGCGTTTTTTCCTGAATATATTCAGGAAAAAACGTATACGCCCTTTTTGGCCAAGTGCATCATTGTGGACGTTTTGCCTCTTTTCCTATGCTTTCAATGCAATTCCAGTCTACCTCCTGAAATCGGTTTCGTGCAATTCTGCCCCTCTTTCAAGTCCTCTTGGCAGCCTTACTTCAGTCTATTTTTGGACGATAGCTGTCATTTATAACTCTGCAGGTTTGTGAATTACAGTGCCCCTGAGCTCCTTTCTTCAACTCGCTTTCTTGTGAGCTGGCCGCAACACCGCAGGATGGCTTCAGGCCCTAATCTGGTTCCGGCACGGCATGCTGAGCCTTTGGTTAATTCCTCTTCCTGGTGGGAAATGAGAGTTAAATTTGCCCATCCAGACACCTCCAGCTAGTCTCTCATTGGTTCTCGCTATTCCTGTTCATCTTCCGCAGAAATTGGAAACTGGGCCAAACAGGAGGTTAAAGGGACTGACTCTCCAAGTCGGTAGAGTGTTAGTAAAGCATCTGGAATGTTGCACCCGAGTACCAGGGTACGAAAACTTAGACATATTTGAACACGTCTCCCGATCACATGGTTGATCATACTCTAGGTTCCACATGCATGTTTTAGCTGAAGGAAGAATACCTTAAACCTGGGTAGTTGAAACCCGTGGAATGGGTACCATGCAATATGACTTCAAAGGGTCTTCATTTGCTCACCGAACCTCTCCAATCCTATCACTGCTGCGTTTATGCCCCTGTACACATGCTTGATTCTCTTTCGGAGACATAGCAATCCATAGGTTTTAAGATACTTACTAGTCAGGTACATTCTTAGGCGTTTAATATGGGGTGTTGAGTCCTTTTCGTTGAGCAAGGAGTAGCTCTTGTCTATTCCATATTTGGCTTAAGGAACTTTATCTGTGCTCATTTCAATCTCTGGTTTTATGCAGCACCCCAACTCACCTTTCCCCTTAAGCAAGCATAAGTTGGTTTTCTAAATTTGAGACCCTGTTCTGTTCTGTAATTCAGTTCCTGTGTAGCCAAGTTTACATTCCGTGTATTAGTGATATCTTATGATGTTTCCTTTTCTGTGTGACTTATTTCAGTTAGAATCATCATACCTGAATCCACTCATTATGCTGCTATGGGCCTGATGACATAGATTTCATTGCTGAGTGATACTGCATTGTACGTATGTACCACATGTTCTTTATGCATTTTTCACTTTCTGTGATATTGAACTTGTACGGTAAACGAGGTTCTTGTAAACAGAGGCGTCCCAAACTTTGGGGTGGCTGTGTCTTTTTGATTTTAATTTCCCTAAGCTATAGGACCATAAGTGGAAGTGCCCTAGGCTCTGTTGCTTTGTTTTTTAGATGTTTCAGGAAACACCATACACTTCTCCCGAGTGTCTGTTGGCAATTTACATCCCGCCCATCAGCATAACAAGGCTCCCAGTTCTCCATGGCCTGTCCTGCCTTTCTGGATTTTACACTTTTTTCAGATGGCCCTTTTGACCAGGGGGAAGTGAGACTTCATTGTAGTGCAGATTTCCTTTGCAAGTTTGCTTGGTTGGCCAAAAAGTGCATATGCGTTTTTTCCTGAATATATTCAGGAAAGAACGCATACGCCCTTTTTGGCCAAGTGCATCATTGTGGACGTTCTGCCTCTTTTCCTATGCTTTCAATGCAATTCCAGTCTACCTCCTGAAATCGGTTTCCTGCAATTTTGCCCCGCTTTCAAGTCCTCTTGGCAGCCTTACTTCAGTCTATTTTTGGACGATAGCTGTCATTTATAACTCTGCAGGTTTGTGAATTACAGTGCCCCTGAGCTCCTTTCTTCAACTCACTTTCTTTTGATCTGGCCGCAACACCGCAGGATGGCTTCAGGCCCTAATCTGGTTCCGGCACGGCACGCTGAGCCTTTGGTTATTTCCTCTTCCAGATGGGAAATGAGAGTTAAATTTGCCCGTCCAGACACCTCCAGCTAGTCTCTCATTGGTTCTCCCTATTCCTGTTCATCTTCCGCAGAAATTGCAAACTGGGCCAAACAGGATGTTAAAGGGACTGACTCTCCAAGTCGGGAGAGTGTTAGTAAAGCGTCTGGAATGTTGCACCCGAGTACCAGGGTACGAAAACTGAGACATATTTGAACACGTCTCCCGATCACATGGTTGATCATACTCTAGGTTCCACATGCATGTTTTAGCTGAAGGAAGAATACCTTAAACCTGGGTAACTGAAACCCGTGGAATGGGTACCATGCAATATGACTTCAAAGGGTCTTCATTTGCTCACCAAACCTCTCCAATCCTATCACTGCTGCGTTTATGCCCATGTACACATGCTTGATTCTCTTTCGGAGACATAGCAATCCATAGGTTTTAAGATACTTACTAGTCAGGTACATTCTTAGGCGTTTAATATGGGGTGTTGAGTCCATTTCATTGAGCAAGGAGTAACTCTTGTCTATTCCATATTTGGCTTAAGGAACTTTATCTGTGCTCATTTCAATCTCTGGTTTTATGCAGCACCCCAACTCACCTTTCCCCTTAAGCAAGCATAAGTTGGTTTTCTAAATTTGAGACCCTGTTCTGTTTTGGAATTCAGTTCCTGTGTAGCCAAGTTTACATTCCGTGTATTAGTGATATCTTATGATATTTCTTTTTCTGTGTGACTTATTTCAGTTAGAATCATCGTACCTGAATCCACTCATTATGCTGCTGCGGGCCTGATGACATAGATTTCATTGCTGAGTGATACTGCATTGTACGTAAGTACCACAAGTTCTTTATCCATTTTTCACTTTCTGTGATATTGAACTTGTACGGTAAACGAGGTTCTTGTAAACAGAGGCGTCCCAAACATTGGGGTGGCTGTGGCTTTTTGATTTTAATTTCCCTAAGCTATAGGACCATAAGTGGAAGTGCCCTAGGCTCTGTTGCTTTGTTTTTTAGATGTTTCAGGAAACACCATACACTTCTCCCGAGTGTCTGTTGGCAATTTACATCCCGCCCATCAGCATAACAAGGCTCCCAGTTCTCCATGGCCTGTCCTGCCTTTCTGGATTTTACACTTTTTTCAGATGGCCCTTTTGACCGGGGGAAAGTGAGACTTCATTGTAGTGCAGATTTCCTTTGCAAGCTTGCTTGGTTGGCCAAAAAGGGCGTATGCGTTTTTTCCTGAATATATTCAGGAAAAAACGCATACGCCCTTTTTGGCCAAGTGCATCATTGTGGACGTTCTGCCTCTTTTCCTATGCTTTCAATGCAATTCCAGTCTACCTCCTGAAATCGGTTTCCTGCAATTCTGCCCCGCTTTCAAGTCCTCTTGGCAGCCTTACTTCAGTCTATTTTTGGACGATAGCTGTCATTTATAACTCTGCAGGTTTGTGAATTACAGTGCCCCTGAGCTCCTTTCTTCAACTCACTTTCTTTTGATCTGGCCGCAACACCGCAGGATGGCTTCAGGCCCTAATCTGGTTCCGGCACGGCACGCTGAGCCTTTGGTTATTTCCTCTTCCAGATGGGAAATGAGAGTTAAATTTGCCCGTCCAGACACCTCCAGCTAGTCTCTCATTGGTTCTCCCTATTCCTGTTCATCTTCCGCAGAAATTGCAAACTGGGCCAAACAGGAGGTTAAAGGCGCTGACTCTCCAAGTGGGGAGAGTGTTAGTAAAGCGTCTGGAATGTTGCACCCGAGTACCAGGGGAGGAAAACTGAGACATATTTGAACACGTCTCCCGTTCACACGGTTGATCATACTCTGGGTTCCACATGCATGTTTTAGCTGAAGGAAGAATACCTTAAACCTGGAGAGTTGAGACCCGTGGAATGGGTACCATGCAATATGACTTCAAAGGGTCTTCATTTGCTCACCGAACCTCTCCAATCCTATCACTGCTGCATTTATGCCCCTGTACACATGCTTGATTCTCTTTTGGAGACATAGCAATCCATAGGTTTTAAGATACTTACTAGTCAGGTACATTCTTAGGCGTTTAATATGGGGTGTTGAGTCCATTTCGTTGAGCAAGGAGTAGCTCTTGTCTATTCCATATTTGGCTTAAGGAACTTTATCTGTGCTCATTTCAATCTCTGGTTTTATGCAGCACCCCAACTCATCTTTCCCCTTAAGCAAGCATAAGTTGGTTTTCTAAATTTGAGACCCTGTTCTGTTTTGGAATTCAGTTCCTGTGTAGCCAAGTTTACATTCCGTGTATTAGTGATATCTTATGATGTTTCTTTTACTGTGTGACTTATTTCAGTTAGAATCATCGTACCTGAATCCACTCATTATGCTGCTACGGGCCTGATGACATAGATTTCATTGCTGAGTGATACTGCATTGTACGTAAGTACCACAAGTTCTTTATCCATTTTTCACTTTCTGTGATATTGAACTTGTACTGTAAACGAGGTTCTTGTAAACAGAGGCGTCACAAACTTTGGGGTGGCTGTGTCTTTTTGATTTTAATTTCCCTAAGCTATAGGTCCATAAGTGGAAGTGCCCTAGGCTCTGTTGCTTTGTTTTTTAGATGTTTCAGGAAACACCATACACTTCTCCCGAGTGTCTGTTGGCAATTTACATCCCGCCCATCAGCATAACAAGGCTCCCAGTTCTCCATGGCCTGTCCTGCCTTTCAGGATTTTACACTTTTTTCAGATGGCCCTTTTGACCGGGGGGAAGTGAGACTTCATTGTAGTGCAGATTTCCTTTGCAAGCTTGCTTGGTTGGCCAAAAAGGGCGTATGCGTTTTTTCCTGAATATATTCAGGAAAAAACGTATACGCCCTTTTTGGCCAAGTGCATCATTGTGGACGTTTTGCCTCTTTTCCTATGCTTTCAATGCAATTCCAGTCTACCTCCTGAAATCGGTTTCGTGCAATTCTGCCCCTCTTTCAAGTCCTCTTGGCAGCCTTACTTCAGTCTATTTTTGGACGATAGCTGTCATTTATAACTCTGCAGGTTTGTGAATTACAGTGCCCCTGAGCTCCTTTCTTCAACTCGCTTTCTTGTGAGCTGGCCGCAACACCGCAGGATGGCTTCAGGCCCTAATCTGGTTCCGGCACGGCATGCTGAGCCTTTGGTTAATTCCTCTTCCTGGTGGGAAATGAGAGTTAAATTTGCCCATCCAGACACCTCCAGCTAGTCTCTCATTGGTTCTCGCTATTCCTGTTCATCTTCCGCAGAAATTGGAAACTGGGCCAAACAGGAGGTTAAAGGGACTGACTCTCCAAGTCGGTAGAGTGTTAGTAAAGCATCTGGAATGTTGCACCCGAGTACCAGGGTACGAAAACTTAGACATATTTGAACACGTCTCCCGATCACATGGTTGATCATACTCTAGGTTCCACATGCATGTTTTAGCTGAAGGAAGAATACCTTAAACCTGGGTAGTTGAAACCCGTGGAATGGGTACCATGCAATATGACTTCAAAGGGTCTTCATTTGCTCACCGAACCTCTCCAATCCTATCACTGCTGCGTTTATGCCCCTGTACACATGCTTGATTCTCTTTCGGAGACATAGCAATCCATAGGTTTTAAGATACTTACTAGTCAGGTACATTCTTAGGCGTTTAATATGGGGTGTTGAGTCCTTTTCGTTGAGCAAGGAGTAGCTCTTGTCTATTCCATATTTGGCTTAAGGAACTTTATCTGTGCTCATTTCAATCTCTGGTTTTATGCAGCACCCCAACTCACCTTTACCCTTAAGCAAGCATAAGTTGGTTTTCTAAATTTGAGACCCTGTTCTGTTCTGTAATTCAGTTCCTGTGTAGCCAAGTTTACATTCCGTGTATTAGTGATATCTTATGATGTTTCCTTTTCTGTGTGACTTATTTCAGTTAGAATCATCGTACCTGAATCCACTCATTATGCTGCTGCGGGCCTGATGACATAGATTTCATTGCTGAGTGATACTGCATTGTACGTAAGTACCACAAGTTCTTTATCCATTTTTCACTTTCTGTGATATTGAACTTGTACGGTAAACGAGGTTCTTGTAAACAGAGGCGTCCCAAACTTTGGGGTGGCTGTGGCTTTTTGATTTTAATTTCCCTAAGCTATAGGACCATAAGTGGAAGTGCCCTAGGCTCTGTTGCTTTGTTTTTTAGATGTTTCAGGAAACACCATACACTTCTCCCGAGTGTCTGTTGGCAATTTACATCCCGCCCATCAGCATAACAAGGCTCCCAGTTCTCCATGGCCTGTCCTGCCTTTCTGGATTTTACACTTTTTTCAGATGGCCCTTTTGACCGGGGGAAAGTGAGACTTCATTGTAGTGCAGATTTCCTTTGCAAGCTTGCTTGGTTGGCCAAAAAGGGCGTATGCGTTTTTTCCTGAATATATTCAGGAAAAAACGCATACGCCCTTTTTGGCCAAGTGCATCATTGTGGACGTTCTGCCTCTTTTCCTATGCTTTCAATGCAATTCCAGTCTACCTCCTGAAATCGGTTTCCTGCAATTCTGCCCCGCTTTCAAGTCCTCTTGGCAGCCTTACTTCAGTCTATTTTGGACGATAGCTGTCATTTATAACTCTGCAGGTTTGTGAATTACAGTGCCCCTGAGCTCCTTTCTTCAACTCACTTTCTTTTGAGCTGGCCGCAACACCGCAGGATGGCTTCAGGCCCTAATCTGGTTCCGGCACGGCACGCTGAGCCTTTGGTTATTTCCTCTTCCAGATGGGAAATGAGAGTTAAATTTGCCCGTCCAGACACCTCCAGCTAGTCTCTCATTGGTTCTCCCTATTCCTGTTCATCTTCCGCAGAAATTGCAAACTGGGCCAAACAGGAGGTTAAAGGCGCTGACTCTCCAAGTCGGGAGAGTGTTAGTAAAGCGTCTGGAATGTTGCACCCGAGTACCAGGGGAGGAAAACTGAGACATATTTGAACACGTCTCCCGTTCACACGGTTGATCATACTGTGGGTTCCACATGAATGTTTTAGCTGAAGGAAGAATACCTTAAACCTGGAGAGTTGAGACCCGTGGAATGGGTACCATGCAATATGACTTCAAAGGGTCTTCATTTGCTCACCGAACCTCTCCAATCCTATCACTGCTGCATTTATGCCCCTGTACACATGCTTGATTCTCTTTTGGAGACATAGCAATCCATAGGTTTTAAGATACTTACTAGTCAGGTACATTCTTAGGCGTTTAATATGGGGTGTTGAGTCCATTTCGTTGAGCAAGGAGTAGCTCTTGTCTATTCCATATTTGGCTTAAGGAACTTTATCTGTGCTCATTTCAATCTCTGGTTTTATGCAGCACCCCAACTCACCTTTCCCCTTAAGCAAGCATAAGTTGGTTTTCTAAATTTGAGACCCTGTTCTGTTTTGGAATTCAGTTCCTGTGTAGCCAAGTTTACATTCCGTGTATTAGTGATATCTTATGATGTTTCTTTTTCTGTGTGACTTATTTCAGTTAGAATCATCGTACCTGAATCCACTCATTATGCTGCTATGGGCCTGATGACATAGATTTCATTGCTGAGTGATACTGCATTGTACGTAAGTACCACAAGTTCTTTATCCATTTTTCACTTTCTGCGATGTTGAACTTGTACTGTAAACGAGGTTCTTGTAAACAGAGGTGTCCCAAACTTTGGGGTGGCTGTGTCTTTTTGATTTTAATTTCCCTAAGCTATAGGACCATAAGTGGAAGTGCCCTAGGCTCTGTTGCTTTGTTTTTTAGATGTTTCAGGAAACACCATACACTTCTCCCGAGTGTCTGTTGGCAATTTACATCCCGCCCATCAGCATAACAAGGCTCCCAGTTCTCCATGGCCTGTCCTGCCTTTCTGGATTTTACACTTTTTTCAGATGGCCCTTTTGACCAGGGTGAAGTGAGACTTCATTGTAGTGCAGATTTCCTTTGCAAGTTTGCTTGGTTGGCCAAAAAGTGCATATGCGTTTTTTCCTGAATATATTCAGGAAAAAACGCATACGCCCTTTTTGGCCAAGTGCATCATTGTGGACGTTCTGCCTCTTTTCCTATGCTTTCAGTGCAATTCCAGTCTACCTCCTGAAATCGGTTTCCTGCAATTCTGCCCTGCTTTCAAGTCCTCTTGGCAGCCTTACTTCAGTCTATTTTTGGACGATAGCTGTCATTTATAACTCTGCAGGTTTGTGAATTACAGTGTCCCTGAGCTCCTTTCTTCAACTCGCTTTCTTGTGACCTGGCCGCAACACCGCAGGATGGCTTCAGGCCCTAATCTGGTTCTGGCATGGCACGCTGAGCCTTTGGTTAATTCCTCTTCCTGGTGGGAAATGAGAGTTAAATTTGCCCGTCCAGACACCTCCAGCTAGTCTCTCATTGGTTCTCCCTATTCCTGTTCATCTTCCGCAGAAATTGCAAACTGGGCCAAACAGGATGTTAAAGGGACTGACTCTCCATGTCGGGAGAGTGTTAGTAAAGCGTCTGGAATGTTGCACCCGAGTACCAGGGTACGAAAACTGAGACATATTTGAACACGTCTCCCGATCACATGGTTGATCATACTCTAGGTTCCACATGCATGTTTTAGCTGAAGGAAGAATACCTTAAACCTGGGTAACTGAAACCCGTGGAATGGGTACCATGCAATATGACTTCAAAGGGTCTTCATTTGCTCACCAAACCTCTCCAATCCTATCACTGCTGCGTTTATGCCCCTGTACACATGCTTGATTCTCTTTCGGAGACATAGCAATCCATAGGTTTTAAGATACTTACTAGTCAGGTACATTCTTAGGCGTTTAATATGGGGTGTTGAGTCCATTTCATTGAGCAAGGAGTAGCTCTTGTCTATTCCATATTTGGCTTAAGGAACTTTATCTGTGCTCATTTCAATCTCTGGTTTTATGCAGCACCCCAACTCACCTTTCCCCTTAAGCAAGCATAAGTTGGTTTTCTAAATTTGAGACCCTGTTCTGTTTTGGAATTCAGTTCCTGTGTAGCCAAGTTTACATTCCGTGTATTAGTGATATCTTATGATGTTTCTTTTTCTGTGTGACTTATTTCAGTTAGAATCATCGTACCTGAATCCACTCATTATGCTGCTACGGGCCTGATGACATAGATTTCATTGCTGAGTGATACTACATTGTACGTAAGTACCACAAGTTCTTTATCCATTTTTCACTTTCTGTGATATTGAACTTGTACGGTAAACGAGGTTCTTGTAAACAGAGGCGTCCCAAACTTTGGGGTGGCTGTGTCTTTTTGATTTTAATTTCCCTAAGCTATAGGACCATAAGTGGAAGTGCCCTAGGCTCTGTTGCTTTGTTTTTTAGATGTTTCAGGAAACACCATACACTTCTCCCGAGTGTCTGTTGGCAATTTACATCCCGCCCATCAGCATAACAAGGCTCCCAGTTCTCCATGGCCTGTCCTGCCTTTCTGGATTTTACACTTTTTTCAGATGGCCCTTTTGACCGGGGGAAAGTGAGACTTCATTGTAGTGCAGATTTCCTTTGCAAGCTTGCTTGGTTGGCCAAAAAGGGCGTATGCGTTTTTTCCTGAATATATTCAGGAAAAAACGCATACGCCCTTTTTGGCCAAGTGCATCATTGTGGACGTTCTGCCTCTTTTCCTATGCTTTCAATGCAATTCCAGTCTACCTCCTGAAATCGGTTTCCTGCAATTCTGCCCCGCTTTCAAGTCCTCTTGGCAGCCTTACTTCAGTCTATTTTTGGACGATAGCTGTCATTTATAACTCTGCAGGTTTGTGAATTACAGTGCCCCTGAGCTCCTTTCTTCAACTCACTTTCTTTTGAGCTGGCCGCAACACCGCAGGATGGCTTCAGGCCCTAATCTGGTTCCGGCACGGCACGCTGAGCCTTTGGTTATTTCCTCTTCCAGATGGGAAATGAGAGTTAAATTTGCCCGTCCAGACACCTCCAGCTAGTCTCTCATTGGTTCTCCCTATTCCTGTTCATCTTCCGCAGAAATTGCAAACTGGGCCAAACAGGAGGTTAAAGGCGCTGACTCTCCAAGTCGGGAGAGTGTTAGTAAAGCGTCTGGAATGTTGCACCCGAGTACCAGGGGAGGAAAACTGAGACATATTTGAACACGTCTCCCGTTCACACGGTTGATCATACTGTGGGTTCCACATGAATGTTTTAGCTGAAGGAAGAATACCTTAAACCTGGAGAGTTGAGACCCGTGGAATGGGTACCATGCAATATGACTTCAAAGGGTCTTCATTTGCTCACCGAACCTCTCCAATCCTATCACTGCTGCATTTATGCCCCTGTACACATGCTTGATTCTCTTTTGGAGACATAGCAATCCATAGGTTTTAAGATACTTAGTAGTCAGGTACATTCTTAGGCGTTTAATATGGGGTGTTGAGTCCATTTCGTTGAGCAAGGAGTAGCTCTTGTCTATTCCATATTTGGCTTAAGGAACTTTATCTGTGCTCATTTCAATCTCTGGTTTTATGCAGCACCCCAACTCACCTTTCCCCTTAAGCAAGCATAAGTTGGTTTTCTAAATTTGAGACCCTGTTCTGTTTTGGAATTCAGTTCCTGTGTAGCCAAGTTTACATTCCGTGTATTAGTGATATCTTATGATGTTTCTTTTTCTGTGTGACTTATTTCAGTTAGAATCATCGTACCTGAATCCACTCATTATGCTGCTACGGGCCTGATGACATAGATTTCATTGCTGAGTGATACTGCATTGTACGTAAGTACCACAAGTTCTTTATCCATTTTTCACTTTCTGTGATATTGAACTTGTACGGTAAACGAGGTTCTTGTAAACAGAGGCGTCCCAAACATTGGGGTGGCTGTGTCTTTTTGATTTTAATTTCCCTAAGCTATAGGACCATAAGTGGAAGTGCCCTAGGCTCTGTTGCTTTGTTTTTTAGATGTTTCAGGAAACACCATACACTTCTCCCGAGTGTCTGTTGGCAATTTACATCCCGCCCATCAGCATAACAAGGCTCCCAGTTCTCCATGGCCTGTCCTGCCTTTCTGGATTTTACACTTTTTTCAGATGGCCCTTTTGACCGGGGGGAAGTGAGACTTCATTGTAGTGCAGATTTCCTTTGCAAGCTTGCTTGGTTGGCCAAAAAGGGCGTATGCGTTTTTTCCTGAATATATTCAGGAAAAAACGCATACGCCCTTTTTGGCCAAGTGCATCATTGTGGACGTTCTGCCTCTTTTCCTATGCTTTCAGTGCAATTCCAGTCTACCTCCTGAAATCGGTTTCCTGCAATTCTGCCCTGTTTTCAAGTCCTCTTGGCAGCCTTACTTCAGTCTATTTTTGGACGATAGCTGTCATTTATAACTCTGCAGGTTTGTGAATTACAGTGCCCCTGAGCTCCTTTCTTCAACTCGCTTTCTTGTGACCTGGCCGCAACACCGCAGGATGGCTTCAGGCCCTAATCTGGTTCTGGCACGGCACGCTGAGCCTTTGGTTAATTCCTCTTCCTGGTGGGAAATGAGAGTTAAATTTGCCCGTCCAGACACCTCCAGCTAGTCTCTCATTGGTTCTCGCTATTCCTGTTCATCTTCCGCAGAAATTGCAAACTGGGCCAAACAGGATGTTAAAGGGACTGACTCTCCAAGTCGGGAGAGTGTTAGTAAAGCGTCTGGAATGTTGCACCCGAGTACCAGGGTACGAAAACTGAGACATATTTGAACACGTCTCCCGATCACATGGTTGATCATACTCTAGGTTCCACATGCATGTTTTAGCTGAAGGAAGAATACCTTAAACCTGGGTAACTGAAACCCGTGGAATGGGTACCATGCAATATGACTTCAAAGGGTCTTCATTTGCTCACCAAACCTCTCCAATCCTATCACTGCTGCGTTTATGCCCATGTACACATGCTTGATTCTCTTTCGGAGACATAGCAATCCATAGGTTTTAAGATACTTACTAGTCAGGTACATTCTTAGGCGTTTAATATGGGGTGTTGAGTCCATTTCATTGAGCAAGGAGTAGCTCTTGTCTATTCCATATTTGGCTTAAGGAACTTTATCTGTGCTCATTTCAATCTCTGGTTTTATGCAGCACCCCAACTCACCTTTCCCCTTAAGCAAGCATAAGTTGGTTTTCTAAATTTGAGACCCTGTTCTGTTTTGGAATTCAGTTCCTGTGTAGCCAAGTTTACATTCCGTGTATTAGTGATATCTTATGATGTTTCTTTTTCTGTGTGACTTATTTCAGTTAGAATCATCGTACCTGAATCCACTCATTATGCTGCTACGGGCCTGATGACATAGATTTCATTGCTGAGTGATACTGCATTGTACGTAAGTACCACAAGTTCTTTATCCATTTTTCACTTTCTGTGATATTGAACTTGTACGGTAAACGAGGTTCTTGTAAACAGAGGCGTCCCAAACTTTGGGGTGGCTGTGGCTTTTTGATTTTAATTTCCCTAAGCTATAGGACCATAAGTGGAAGTGCCCTAGGCTCTGTTGCTTTGTTTTTTAGATGTTTCAGGAAACACCATACACTTCTCCCGAGTGTCTGTTGGCAATTTACATCCCGCCCATCAGCATAACAAGGCTCCCAGTTCTCCATGGCCTGTCCTGCCTTTCTGGATTTTACACTTTTTTCAGATGGCCCTTTTGACCGGGGGAAAGTGAGACTTCATTGTAGTGCAGATTTCCTTTGCAAGCTTGCTTGGTTGGCCAAAAAGGGCGTATGCGTTTTTTCCTGAATATATTCAGGAAAAAACGCATACGCCCTTTTTGGCCAAGTGCATCATTGTGGACGTTCTGCCTCTTTTCCTATGCTTTCAATGCAATTCCAGTCTACCTCCTGAAATCGGTTTCCTGCAATTCTGCCCCGCTTTCAAGTCCTCCTGGCAGCCTTACTTCAGTCTATTTTTGGACGATAGCTGTCATTTATAACTCTGCAGGTTTGTGAATTACAGTGCCCCTGAGCTCCTTTCTTCAACTCACTTTCTTTTGATCTGGCCGCAACACCGCAGGATGGCTTCAGGCCCTAATCTGGTTCCGGCACGGCACGCTGAGCCTTTGGTTATTTCCTCTTCCAGATGGGAAATGAGAGTTAAATTTGCCCGTCCAGACACCTCCAGCTAGTCTCTCATTGGTTCTCCCTATTCCTGTTCATCTTCCGCAGAAATTGCAAACTGGGCCAAACAGGAGGTTAAAGGCGCTGACTCTCCAAGTCGGGAGAGTGTTAGTAAAGCGTCTGGAATGTTGCACCCGAGTACCAGGGGAGGAAAACTGAGACATATTTGAACACGTCTCCCGTTCACACGGTTGATCATACTCTGGGTTCCACATGCATGTTTTAGCTGAAGGAAGAATACCTTAAACCTGGAGAGTTGAGACCCGTGGAATGGGTACCATGCAATATGACTTCAAAGGGTCTTCATTTGCTCACCGAACCTCTCCAATCCTATCACTGCTGCATTTATGCCCCTGTACACATGCTTGATTCTCTTTTGGAGACATAGCAATCCATAGGTTTTAAGATACTTACTAGTCAGGTACATTCTTAGGCGTTTAATATGGGGTGTTGAGTCCATTTCGTTGAGCAAGGAGTAGCTCTTGTCTATTCCATATTTGGCTTAAGGAACTTTATCTGTGCTCATTTCAATCTCTGGTTTTATGCAGCACCCCAACTCACCTTTCCCCTTAAGCAAGCATAAGTTGGTTTTCTAAATTTGAGACCCTGTTCTGTTTTGGAATTCAGTTCCTGTGTAGCCAAGTTTACATTCCGTGTATTAGTGATATCTTATGATGTTTCTTTTTCTGTGTGACTTATTTCAGTTAGAATCATCGTACCTGAATCCACTCATTATGCTGCTACGGGCCTGATGACATAGATTTCATTGCTGAGTGATACTGCATTGTACGTAAGTACCACAAGTTCTTTATCCATTTTTCACTTTCTGTGATATTGAACTTGTACGGTAAACGAGGTTCTTGTAAACAGAGGCGTCCCAAACATTGGGGTGGCTGTGTCTTTTTGATTTTAATTTCCCTAAGCTATAGGACCATAAGTGGAAGTGCCCTAGGCTCTGTTGCTTTGTTTTTTAGATGTTTCAGGAAACACCATACACTTCTCCCGAGTGTCTGTTGGCAATTTACATCCCGCCCATCAGCATAACAAGGCTCCCAGTTCTCCATGGCCTGTCCTGCCTTTCTGGATTTTACACTTTTTTCAGATGGCCCTTTTGACCGGGGGGAAGTGAGACTTCATTGTAGTGCAGATTTCCTTTGCAAGCTTGCTTGGTTGGCCAAAAAGGGCGTATGCGTTTTTTCCTGAATATATTCAGGAAAAAACGCATACGCCCTTTTTGGCCAAGTGCATCATTGTGGACGTTCTGCCTGTTTTCCTATGCTTTCAATGCAATTCCAGTCTACCTCCTGAAATCGGTTTCCTGCAATTCTGCCCCGCTTTCAAGTCCTCTTGGCAGCCTTACTTCAGTCTATTTTTGGACGATAGCTGTCACTTATAACTCTGCAGGTTTGTGAATTACAGTGCCCCTGAGCTCCTTTCTTCAACTCACTTTCTTTTGAGCTGGCCGCAACACCGCAGGATGGCTTCAGGCCCTAATCTGGTTCCGGCACGGCACGCTGAGCCTTTGGTTATTTCCTCTTCCAGATGGGAAATGAGAGTTAAATTTGCCCGTCCAGACACCTCCAGCTAGTCTCTCATTGGTTCTCCCTATTCCTGTTCATCTTCCGCAGAAATTGCAAACTGGGCCAAACAGGAGGTTAAAGGCGCTGACTCTCCAAGTGGGGAGAGTGTTAGTAAAGCGTCTGGAATGTTGCACCCGAGTACCAGGGGAGGAAAACTGAGACATATTTGAACACGTCTCCCGTTCACACGGTTGATCATACTCTGGGTTCCACATGCATGTTTTAGCTGAAGGAAGAATACCTTAAACCTGGAGAGTTGAGACCCGTGGAATGGGTACCATGCAATATGACTTCAAAGGGTCTTCATTTGCTCACCGAACCTCTCCAATCCTATCACTGCTGCGTTTATGCCCCTGTACACACGCTTGATTCTCTTTTGGAGACATAGCAATCCATAGGTTTTAAGATACTTACTAGTCAGGTACATTCTTAGGCGTTTAATATGCGGTGTTGAGTCCATTTCGTTGAGCAAGGAGTAGCTCTTGTCTATTCCATATTTGGCTTAAGGAACTTTATCTGTGCTCATTTCAATCTCTGGTTTTATGCAGCACCCCAACTCACCTTTCCCCTTAAGCAAGCATAAGTTGGTTTTCTAAATTTGAGACCCTGTTCTGTTTTGAAATTCAGTTCCTGTGTAGCCAAGTTTACATTCCGTGTATTAGTGATATCTTATGATGTTTCTTTTTCTGTGTGACTTATTTCAGTTAGAATCATCGTACCTGAATCCACTCATTATGCTGCTACGGGCCTGATGACATAGATTTCATTGCTGAGTGATACTGCATTGTACATAAGTACCACAAGTTCTTTATCCATTTTTCACTTTCTGTGATATTGAACTTGTACGGTAAACGAGGTTCTTGTAAACAGAGGCGTCCCAAACTTTGGGGTGGCTGTGTCTTTTTGATTTTAATTTCCCTAAGCTATAGGACCATAAGTGGAAGTGCCCTAGGCTCTGTTGCTTTGTTTTTTAGATGTTTCAGGAAACACCATACACTTCTCCCGAGTGTCTGTTGGCAATTTACATCCCGCCCATCAGCATAACAAGGCTCCCAGTTCTCCATGGCCTGTCCTGCCTTTCTGGATTTTACACTTTTTTCAGATGGCCCTTTTGACCGGGGGGAAGTGAGACTTCATTGTAGTGCAGATTTCCTTTGCAAGCTTGCTTGGTTGGCCAAAAAGGGCGTATGCGTTTTTTCCTGAATATATTCAGGAAAAAACGCATACGCCCTTTTTGGCCAAGTGCATCATTGTGGACGTTCTGCCTCTTTTCCTATGCTTTCAATGCAATTCCAGTCTACCTCCTGAAATCGGTTTCCTGCAATTCTGCCCCGCTTTCAAGTCCTCTTGGCAGCCTTACTTCAGTCTATTTTTGGACGATAGCTGTCATTTATAACTCTGCAGGTTTGTGAATTACAGTGCCCCTGAGCTCCTTTCTTCAACTCACTTTCTTTTGAGCTGGCCGCAACACCGCAGGATGGCTTCAGGCCCTAATCTGGTTCCGGCACGGCACGCTGAGCCTTTGGTTATTTCCTCTTCCAGATGGGAAATGAGAGTTAAATTTGCCCGTCCAGACACCTCCAGCTAGTCTCTCATTGGTTCTCCCTATTCCTGTTCATCTTCCACAGAAATTGCAAACTGGGCCAAACAGGAGGTTAAAGGCGCTGACTCTCCAAGTGGGGAGAGTGTTAGTAAAGCGTCTGGAATGTTGCACCCGAGTACCAGGGGAGGAAAACTGAGACATATTTGAACACGTCTCCCGTTCACACGGTTGATCATACTCTGGGTTCCACATGCATGTTTTAGCTGAAGGAAGAATACCTTAAACCTGGAGAGTTGAGACCCGTGGAATGGGTACCATGCAATATGACTTCAAAGGGTCTTCATTTGCTCACCGAACCTCTCCAATCCTATCACTGCTGCATTTATGCCCCTGTACACATGCTTGATTCTCTTTTGGAGACATAGCAATCCATAGGTTTTAAGATACTTACTAGTCAGGTACATTCTTAGGCGTTTAATATGGGGTGTTGAGTCCATTTCGTTGAGCAAGGAGTAGCTCTTGTCTATTCCATATTTGGCTTAAGGAACTTTATCTGTGCTCATTTCAATCTCTGGTTTTATGCAGCACCCCAACTCATCTTTCCCCTTAAGCAAGCATATGTTGGTTTTCTAAATTTGAGACCCTGTTCTGTTTTGGAATTCAGTTCCTGTGTAGCCAAGTTTACATTCCGTGTATTAGTGATATCTTATGATGTTTCTTTTACTGTGTGACTTATTTCAGTTAGAATCATCGTACCTGAATCCACTCATTATGCTGCTACGGGCCTGATGACATAGATTTCATTGCTGAGTGATACTGCATTGTACGTAAGTACCACAAGTTCTTTATCCATTTTTCACTTTCTGTGATATTGAACTTGTACGGTAAACGAGGTTCTTGTAAACAGAGGCGTCCCAAACTTTGGGGTGGCTGTGTCTTTTTGATTTTAATTTCCCTAAGCTATAGGACCATAAGTGGAAGTGCCCTAGGCTCTGTTGCTTTGTTTTTTAGATGTTTCAGGAAACACCATACACTTCTCCCGAGTGTCTGTTGGCAATTTACATCCCGCCCATCAGCATAACAAGGCTCCCAGTTCTCCATGGCCTGTCCTGCCTTTCTGGATTTTACACTTTTTTTAGATGGCCCTTTTGACCGGGGGGAAGTGAGACTTCATTGTAGTGCAGATTTCCTTTGCAAGCTTGCTTGGTTGGCCAAAAAGGGCGTATGCGTTTTTTCCTGAATATATTCAGGAAAAAACGCATACGCCCTTTTTGGCCAAGTGCATCATTGTGGACGTTCTGCCTCTTTTCCTATGCTTTCAATGCAATTCCAGTCTACCTCCTGAAATCGGTTTCCTGCAATTCTGCCCCGCTTTCAAGTCCTCTTGGCAGCCTTACTTCAGTCTATTTTTGGACGATAGCTGTCATTTATAACTCTGCAGGTTTGTGAATTACAGTGCCCCTGAGCTCCTTTCTTCAACTCACTTTCTTTTGAGCTGGCCGCAACACCGCAGGATGGCTTCAGGCCCTAATCTGGTTCCGGCACGGCACGCTGAGCCTTTGGTTATTTCCTCTTCCAGATGGGAAATGAGAGTTAAATTTGCCCGTCCAGACACCTCCAGCTAGTCTCTCATTGGTTCTCCCTATTCCTGTTCATCTTCCGCAGAAATTGCAAACTGGGCCAAACAGGAGGTTAAAGGCGCTGACTCTCCAAGTGGGGAGAGTGTTAGTAAAGCGTCTGGAATGTTGCACCCGAGTACCAGGGGAGGAAAACTGAGACATATTTGAACACGTCTCCCATTCACACGGTTGATCATACTCTGGGTTCCACATGCATGTTTTAGCTGAAGGAAGAAACCTTAAACCTGGAGAGTTGAGACCCGTGGAATGGGTACCATGCAATATGACTTCAAAGGGTCTTCATTTGCTCACCGAACCTCTCCAATCCTATCACTGCTGCATTTATGCCCCTGTACACATGCTTGATTCTCTTTTGGAGACATAGCAATCCATAGGTTTTAAGATACTTACTAGTCAGGTACATTCTTAGGCGTTTAATATGGGGTGTTGAGTCCATTTCGTTGAGCAAGGAGTAGCTCTTGTCTATTCCATATTTGGCTTAAGGAACTTTATCTGTGCTCATTTCAATCTCTGGTTTTATGCAGCACCCCAACTCACCTTTCCCCTTAAGCAAGCATAAGTTGGTTTTCTAAATTTGAGACCCTGTTCTGTTTTGGAATTCAGTTCCTGTGTAGCCAAGTTTACATTCCGTGTATTAGTGATATCTTATGATGTTTCTTTTTCTGTGTGACTTATTTCAGTTAGAATCATCGTACCTGAATCCACTCATTATGCTGCTACGGGCCTGATGACATAGATTTCATTGCTGAGTGATACTGCATTGTACGTAAGTACCACAAGTTCTTTATCCATTTTTCACTTTCTGTGATATTGAACTTGTACGGTAAACGAGGTTCTTGTAAACAGAGGCGTCCCAAACTTTGGGGTGGCTGTGTCTTTTTGATTTTAATTTCCCTAAGCTATAGGACCATAAGTGGAAGTGCCCTAGGCTCTGTTGCTTTGTTTTTTAGATGTTTCAGGAAACACCATACACTTCTCCCGAGTGTCTGTTGGCAATTTACATCCCGCCCATCAGCATAACAAGGCTCCCAGTTCTCCATGGCCTGTCCTGCCTTTCTGGATTTTACACTTTTTTCAGATGGCCCTTTTGACCGGGGGGAAGTGAGACTTCATTGTAGTGCAGATTTCCTTTGCAAGCTTGCTTGGTTGGCCAAAAAGGGCGTATGCGTTTTTTCCTGAATATATTCAGGAAAAAACGCATACGCCCTTTTTGGCCAAGTGCATCATTGTGGACGTTCTGCCTCTTTTCCTATGCTTTCAATGCAATTCCAGTCTACCTCCTGAAATCGGTTTCCTGCAATTCTGCCCCGCTTTCAAGTCCTCTTGGCAGCCTTACTTCAGTCTATTTTTGGACGATAGCTGTCATTTATAACTCTGCAGGTTTGTGAATTACAGTGCCCCTGAGCTCCTTTCTTCAACTCACTTTCTTTTGAGCTGGCCGCAACACCGCAGGATGGCTTCAGGCCCTAATCTGGTTCCGGCACGGCACGCTGAGCCTTTGGTTATTTCCTCTTCCAGATGGGAAATGAGAGTTAAATTTGCCCGTCCAGACACCTCCAGCTAGTCTCTCATTGGTTCTCCCTATTCCTGTTCATCTTCCGCAGAAATTGCAAACTGGGCCAAACAGGAGGTTAAAGGCGCTGACTCTCCAAGTGGGGAGAGTGTTAGTAAAGCGTCTGGAATGTTGCACCCGAGTACCAGGGGAGGAAAACTGAGACATATTTGAACACGTCTCCCGTTCACACGGTTGATCATACTCTGGGTTCCACATGCATGTTTTAGCTGAAGGAAGAATACCTTAAACCTGGAGAGTTGAGACCCGTGGAATGGGTACCATGCAATATGACTTCAAAGGGTCTTCATTTGCTCACCGAACCTCTCCAATCCTATCACTGCTGCGTTTATGCCCCTGTACACATGCTTGATTCTCTTTTGGAGACATAGCAATCCATAGGTTTTAAGATACTTACTAGTCAGGTACATTCTTAGGCGTTTAATATGCGGTGTTGAGTCCATTTCGTTGAGCAGGGAGTAGCTCTTGTCTATTCCATATTTGGCTTAAGGAACTTTATCTGTGCTCATTTCAATCTCTGGTTTTATGCAGCACCCCAACTCACCTTTCCCCTTAAGCAAGCATAAGTTGGTTTTCTAAATTTGAGACCCTGTTCTGTTTTGAAATTCAGTTCCTGTGTAGCCAAGTTTACATTCCGTGTATTAGTGATATCTTATGATGTTTCTTTTTCTGTGTGACTTATTTCAGTTAGAATCATCGTACCTGAATCCACTCATTATGCTGCTACGGGCCTGATGACATAGATTTCATTGCTGAGTGATACTGCATTGTACATAAGTACCACAAGTTCTTTATCCATTTTTCACTTTCTGTGATATTGAACTTGTACTGTAAACGAGGTTCTTGTAAACAGAGGCGTCCCAAACTTTGGGGTGGCTGTGTCTTTTTTATTTTAATTTCCCTAAGTTATAGGACCATAAGTGGAAGTGCCCTAGGCTCTGTTGCTTTGTTTTTTAGATGTTTCAGGAAACACCATACACTTCTCCCGAGTGTCTGTTGGCAATTTACATCCCGCCCATCAGCATAACAAGGCTCCCAGTTCTCCATGGCCTGTCCTGCCTTTCTGGATTTTACACTTTTTTCAGATGGCCCTTTTGACCGGGGGGAAGTGAGACTTCATTGTAGTGCAGATTTCCTTTGCAAGCTTGCTTGGTTGGCCAAAAAGGGCGTATGCGTTTTTTCCTGAATATATTCAGGAAAAAACGCATACGCCCTTTTTGGCCAAGTGCATCATTGTGGACGTTCTGCCTCTTTTCCTATGCTTTCAATGCAATTCCAGTCTACCTCCTGAAATCGGTTTCCTGCAATTCTGCCCCGCTTTCAAGTCCTCTTGGCAGCCTTACTTCAGTCTATTTTTGGACGATAGCTGTCATTTATAACTCTGCAGGTTTGTGAATTACAGTGCCCCTGAGCTCCTTTCTTCAACTCGCTTTCTTTTGAGCTGGCCGCAACACCGCAGGATGGCTTCAGGCCCTAATCTGGTTCCGGCACGGCACGCTGAGCCTTTGGTTATTTCCTCTTCCAGATGGGAAATGAGAGTTGAATTTGCCCGTCCAGACACCTCCAGCTAGTCTCTCATTGGTTCTCCCTATTCCTGTTCATCTTCCGCAGAAATTGCAAACTGGGCCAAACAGGAGGTTAAAGGCGCTGACTCTCCAAGTGGGGAGAGTGTTAGTAAAGCGTCTGGAATGTTGCACCCGAGTACCAGGGGAGGAAAACTGAGACATATTTGAACACGTCTCCCGTTCACACGGTTGATCATACTCTGGGTTCCACATGCATGTTTTAGCTGAAGGAAGAATACCTTAAACCTGGAGAGTTGAGACCCGTGGAATGGGTACCATGCAATATGACTTCAAAGGGTCTTCATTTGCTCACCGAACCTCTCCAATCCTATCACTGCTGCATTTATGCCCCTGTACACATGCTTGATTCTCTTTTGGAGACATAGCAATCCATAGGTTTTAAGATACTTACTAGTCAGGTACATTCTTAGGCGTTTAATATGGGGTGTTGAGTCCATTTCGTTGAGCAAGGAGTAGCTCTTGTCTATTCCATATTTGGCTTAAGGAACTTTATCTGTGCTCATTTCAATCTCTGGTTTTATGCAGCACCCCAACTCATCTTTCCCCTTAAGCAAGCATATGTTGGTTTTCTAAATTTGAGACCCTGTTCTGTTTTGGAATTCAGTTCCTGTGTAGCCAAGTTTACATTCCGTGTATTAGTGATATCTTATGATGTTTCTTTTACTGTGTGACTTATTTCAGTTAGAATCATCGTACCTGAATCCACTCATTATGCTGCTACGGGCCTGATGACATAGATTTCATTGCTGAGTGATACTGCATTGTACGTAAGTACCACAAGTTCTTTATCCATTTTTCACTTTCTGTGATATTGAACTTGTACGGTAAACGAGGTTCTTGTAAACAGAGGCGTCCCAAACTTTGGGGTGGCTGTGTCTTTTTGATTTTAATTTCCCTAAGCTATAGGACCATAAGTGGAAGTGCCCTAGGCTCTGTTGCTTTGTTTTTTAGATGTTTCAGGAAACACCATACACTTCTCCCGAGTGTCTGTTGGCAATTTACATCCCGCCCATCAGCATAACAAGGCTCCCAGTTCTCCATGGCCTGTCCTGCCTTTCTGGATTTTACACTTTTTTCAGATGGCCCTTTTGACCGGGGGGAAGTGAGACTTCATTGTAGTGCAGATTTCCTTTGCAAGCTTGCTTGGTTGGCCAAAAAGGGCGTATGCGTTTTTTCCTGAATATATTCAGGAAAAAACGTATACGCCCTTTTTGGCCAAGTGCATCATTGTGGACGTTCTGCCTCTTTTCCTATGCTTTCAATGCAATTCCAGTCTACCTCCTGAAATCGGTTTTGTGCAATTCTGCCCCTCTTTCAAGTCCTCTTGGCAGCCTTACTTCAGTCTATTTTTGGACGATAGCTGTCATTTATAACTCTGCAGGTTTGTGAATTACAGTGCCCCTGAGCTCCTTTCTTCAACTCGCTTTCTTGTGACCTGGCCGCAACACCGCAGGATGGCTTCAGGCCCTAATCTGGTTCCGGCACGGCACGCTGAGCCTTTGGTTAATTCCTCTTCCTGGTGGGAAATGAGAGTTAAATTTGCCCATCCAGACACCTCCAGCTAGTCTCTCATTGGTTCTCGCTATTCCTGTTCATCTTCCGCAGAAATTGGAAACTGGGCCAAACAGGAGGTTAAAGGGACTGACTCTCCAAGTCGGTAGAGTGTTAGTAAAGCATCTGGAATGTTGCACCCGAGTACCAGGGTACGAAAACTTAGACATATTTGAACACGTCTCCCGATCACATGGTTGATCATACTCTAGGTTCCACATGCATGTTTTAGCTGAAGGAAGAATACCTTAAACCTGGGTAGTTGAAACCCGTGGAATGGGTACCATGCAATATGACTTCAAAGGGTCTTCATTTGCTCACCGAACCTCTCCAATCCTATCACTGCTGCGTTTATGCCCCTGTACACATGCTTGATTCTCTTTCGGAGACATAGCAATCCATAGGTTTTAAGATACTTACTAGTCAGGTACATTCTTAGGCGTTTAATATGGGGTGTTGAGTCCTTTTCGTTGAGCAAGGAGTAGCTCTTGTCTATTCCATATTTGGCTTAAGGAACTTTATCTGTGCTCATTTCAATCTCTGGTTTTATGCAGCACCCCAACTCACCTTTCCCCTTAAGCAAGCATAAGTTGGTTTTCTAAATTTGAGACCCTGTTCTGTTCTGTAATTCAGTTCCTGTGTAGCCAAGTTTACATTCCGTGTATTAGTGATATCTTATGATGTTTCCTTTTCTGTGTGACTTATTTCAGTTAGAATCATCATACCTGAATCCACTCATTATGCTGCTATGGGCCTGATGACATAGATTTCATTGCTGAGTGATACTGCATTGTACGTATGTACCACAAGTTCTTTATGCATTTTTCACTTTCTGTGATATTGAACTTGTATGGTAAACGAGGTTCTTGTAAACAGAGGCGTCCCAAACTTTGGGGTGGCTGTGTCTTTTTGATTTTAATTTCCCTAAGCTATAGGACCATAAGTGGAAGTGCCCTAGGCTCTGTTGCTTTGTTTTTTAGATGTTTCAGGAAACACCATACACTTCTCCCGAGTGTCTGTTGGCAATTTACATCCCGCCCATCAGCATAACAAGGCTCCCAGTTCTCCATGGCCTGTCCTGCCTTTCTGGATTTTACACTTTTTTCAGATGGCCCTTTTGACCGGGGGGAAGTGAGACTTCATTGTAGTGCAGATTTCCTTTGCAAGCTTGCTTGGTTGGCCAAAAAGGGCGTATGCGTTTTTTCCTGAATATATTCAGGAAAAAACGCATACGCCCTTTTTGGCCAAGTGCATCATTGTGGAAGTTCTGCCTCTTTTCCTATGCTTTCAATGCAATTCCAGTCTACCTCCTGAAATCGGTTTCCTGCAATTCTGCCCCACTTTCAAGTCCTCTTGGCAGCCTTACTTCAGTCTATTTTTGGACGATAGCTGTCATTTATAACTCTGCAGGTTTGTGAATTACAGTGCCCCTGAGCTCCTTTCTTCAACTCACTTTCTTTTGATCTGGCCGCAACACCGCAGGATGGCTTCAGGCCCTAATCTGGTTCCGGCACGGCACGCTGAGCCTTTGGTTATTTCCTCTTCCAGATGGGAAATGAGAGTTAAATTTGCCCGTCCAGACACCTCCAGCTAGTCTCTCATTGGTTCTCCCTATTCCTGTTCATCTTCCGCAGAAATTGCAAACTGGGCCAAACAGGAGGTTAAAGGCGCTGACTCTCCAAGTCGGGAGAGTGTTAGTAAAGCGTCTGGAATGTTGCACCCGAGTACCAGGGGAGGAAAACTGAGACATATTTGAACACGTCTCCCGTTCCCACGGTTGATCATACTCTGGGTTCCACATGCATGTTTTAGCTGAAGGAAGAATACCTTAAACCTGGAGAGTTGAGACCCGTGGAATGGGTACCATGCAATATGACTTCAAAGGGTCTTCATTTGCTCACCGAACCTCTCCAATCCTATCACTGCTGCATTTATGCCCCTGTACACATGCTTGATTCTCTTTTGGAGACATAGCAATCCATAGGTTTTAAGATACTTACTAGTCAGGTACATTCTTAGGCGTTTAATATGGGGTGTTGAGTCCATTTCGTTGAGCAAGGAGTAGCTCTTGTCTATTCCATATTTGGCTTAAGGAACTTTATCTGTGCTCATTTCAATCTCTGGTTTTATGCAGCACCCCAACTCACCTTTCCCCTTAAGCAAGCATAAGTTGGTTTTCTAAATTTGAGACCCTGTTCTGTTTTGGAATTCAGTTCCTGTGTAGCCAAGTTTACATTCCGTGTATTAGTGATATCTTATGATGTTTCTTTTTCTGTGTGACTTATTTCAGTTAGAATCATCGTACCTGAATCCACTCATTATGCTGCTACGGGCCTGATGACATAGATTTCATTGCTGAGTGATACTGCATTGTACGTAAGTACCACAAGTTCTTTATCCATTTTTCACTTTCTGTGATATTGAACTTGTACGGTAAACGAGGTTCTTGTAAACAGAGGCGTCCCAAACTTTGGGGTGGCTGTGTCTTTTTGATTTTAATTTCCCTAAGCTATAGGACCATAAGTGGAAGTGCCCTAGGCTCTGTTGCTTTGTTTTTTAGATGTTTCAGGAAACACCATACACTTCTCCCGAGTGTCTGTTGGCAATTTACATCCCGCCCATCAGCATAACAAGGCTCCCAGTTCTCCATGGCCTGTCCTGCCTTTCTGGATTTTACACTTTTTTCAGATGGCCCTTCTGACGGGGGGAAGTGAGACTTCATTGTAGTGCAGATTTCCTTTGCAAGCTTGCTTGGTTGGCCAAAAAGGGCGTATGCGTTTTTTCCTGAATATATTCAGGAAAAAACACATACGCCCTCTTTGGCCAAGTGCATCATTGTGGACGCTCTGCCTCTTTTCCTATGCTTTCAATGCAATTCCAGTCTACCTCCTGAAATCGGTTTCCTGCAATTCTGCCCCGCTTTCAAGTCCTCTTGGCAGCCTTACTTCAGTATATTTTTGGACGATAGCTGTCATTTATAACTCTGCAGGTTTGTGAATTACAGTGCCCCTGAGCTCCTTTCTTCAACTCGCTTTCTTGTGACCTGGCCGCAACACCGCAGGATGGCTTCAGGCCCTAATCTGGTTCCGGCACGGCACGCTGAGCCTTTGGTTAATTCCTCTTCCTGGTGGGAAATGAGAGTTAAATTTGCCCGTCCAGACACCTCCAGCTAGTCTCTCATTGGTTCTCGCTATTCCTGTTCATCTTCCGCAGAAATTGCAAACTGGGCCAAACAGGAGGTTAAAGGGACTGACTCTCCAAGTCGGGAGAGTGTTAGTAAAGCGTCTGGAATGTTGCACCCGAGGACCAGGGTACGAAAACTGAGACATATTTGAACACGTCTCCCGATCACATGGTTGATCATACTCTAGGTTCCACATGCATGTTTTAGCTGAAGGAAGAATACCTTAAACCTGGAGAGTTGAGACCCGTGGAATGGGTACCATGCAATATGACTTCAAAGGGTCTTCATTTGCTCACCGAACCTCTCCAATCCTATCACTGCTGCGTTTATGTCCCTGTACACACGCTTGATTCTCTTTCAGAGACATAGCAATCCATAGGTTTTAAGATACTTACTATTCAGGAACATTCTTAAGCGTTTAATATGGGGTGTTGAGTCCATTTCGTTGAGCAAGGAGTAGCTCTTGTCTATTCCATATTTGGCTTAAGGAACTTTATCTGTGCTCATTTCAATCTCTGGTTTTATGCAGCACCCCAACTCACCTTTACCCATAAGCAAGCATAAGTTGGTTTTCTAAATTTGAGAACCTGTTCTGTTCTGTAATTCAGTTCCTGTGTAGCCAAGTTTACATTCCGTGTATTACTGATATCTTATGATGTTTCTTTTTCTGTGTGACTTATTTCAGTTAGAATCATCGTACCTGAATCCACTCATTATGCTGCTACGGGCCTGATGACATAGATTTCATTGCTGAGTGATACTGCATTGTACGTAAGTACCACAAGTTCTTTATCCATTTTTCACTTTCTGTGATATTGAACTTGTACCGTAAACGAGGTTCTTGTAAACAGAGGTGTCCCAAACTTTGGGGTGGCTGTGTCCTTTTGATTTTAATTTCCCTAATCTATAGGACCATAAGTGGAAGTGCCCTAGGCTCTGTTGCTTTGTTTTTTAGATGTTTCAGGAAACACCATACACTTCTCCCGAGTGTCTGTTGGCAATTTACATCCCGCCCATCAGCATAACAAGGCTCCCAGTTCTCCATGGCCTGTCCTGCCTTTCTGGATTTTACACTTTTTTCAGATGGCCCTTTTGACCGGGGGGAAGTGAGACTTCATTGTAGTGCAGATTTCCTTTGAAAGTTTGCTTGGTTGGCCAAAAAGGGCGTATGCGTTTTTTCCTGAATATATTCAGGAAAAAACGCATACGCACTTTTTGGCCAAGTGCATCATTGTGGACGTTCTGCCTCTTTTCCTATGCTTTCAATGCAATTCCAGTCTACCTCCTGAAATCGGTTTCCTGCAATTCTGCCCCGCTTTCAAGTCCTCTTGACAGCCTTACTTCAGTATATTTTTGGACGATAGCTGTCATTTATAACTCTGCAGGTTTGTGAATTACAGTGCCCCTGAGCTCCTTTCTTCAACTCGCTTTCTTGTGACCTGGCCGCAACACCGCTGGATGGCTTCAGGCCCTAATCTGGTTCCGGCACGGCACGCTGAGCCTTTGGTTAATTCCTCTTCCTGGTGGGAAATGAGAGTTAAATTTGCCCGTCCAGACACCTCCAGCTAGTCTCTCATTGGTTCTCGCTATTCCTGTTCATCTTCCGCAGAAATTGCAAACTGGGCAAAACAGGAGGTTAAAGGGATTGACTCTCCAAGTCGGGAGAGTGTTAGTAAAGCGTGTGGAATGTTGCACCTGAGTACCAGGGGAGGAAAACTGAGACATATTTTAACACGTCTCCCGTTCACACGGTTGATCATACTCTGGCTTCCACATGCATGTTTTAGCTGAAGGAAGAATACCTTAAACCTGGAGAGTTGAGACCCGTGGAATGGGTACCATGCAATATGACTTCAAAGGGTCTTCATTTGCTCACCGAAACTCTCCAATCCTATCACTGCTGCGTTTATGCCCCTGTACACATGCTTGATTCTCTTTCGGAGACATAGCAATCCATAGGTTTTAAGATACTTAGTAGTCAGGTACATTCTTAGGCGTTTAATATGGGGTGTTGAGTCCATTTCGTTGAGCAAGGAGTAGCTCTTGTCTATTCCATATTTAGCTTAAGGAACTTTATCTGTGCTCATTTCAATCTCTGGTTTTATGCAGCACCCCAACTCACCTTTCCCCTTAAGCAAGCATAAGTTGGTTTTCTAAATTTGAGACCCTGTTCTGTTTTGGAATTCAGTTCCTGTGTAGCCAAGTTTACATTCCGTGTATTAGTGATATCTTATGATGTTTCTTTTTCTGTGTGACTTATTTCAGTTAGAATCATCGTACCTGAATCCACTCATTATGCTGCTACGGGCCTGATGACATAGATTTCATTGCTGAGTGATACTGCATTGTACGTAAGTACCACAAGTTCTTTATCCATTTTTCACTTTCTGTGATATTGAACTTGTACGGTAAACGAGGTTCTTGTAAACAGAGGCGTCCCAAACTTTGGGGTGGCTGTGTCTTTTTGATTTTAATTTCCCTAAGCTATAGGACCATAAGTGGAAGTGCCCTAGGCTCTGTTGCTTTGTTTTTTAGATGTTTCAGGAAACACCATACACTTCTCCCGAGTGTCTGTTGGCAATTTACATCCCGCCCATCAGCATAACAAGGCTCCCAGTTCTCCATGGCCTGTCCTGCCTTTCTGGATTTTACACTTTTTTCAGATGGCCCTTCTGACGGGGGGAAGTGAGACTTCATTGTAGTGCAGATTTCCTTTGCAAGCTTGCTTGGTTGGCCAAAAAGGGCGTATGCGTTTTTTCCTGAATATATTCAGGAAAAAACACATACGCCCTCTTTGGCCAAGTGCATCATTGTGGACGCTCTGCCTCTTTTCCTATGCTTTCAATGCAATTCCAGTCTACCTCCTGAAATCGGTTTCCTGCAATTCTGCCCCGCTTTCAAGTCCTCTTGGCAGCCTTACTTCAGTCTATTTTTGGACGATAGCTGTCATTTATAACTCTGCAGGTTTGTGAATTACAGTGCCCCTGAGCTCCTTTCTTCAACTCGCTTTCTTGTGACCTGGCCGCAACACCGCAGGATGGCTTCAGGCCCTAATCTGGTTCCGGCACGGCACGCTGAGCCTTTGGTTAATTCCTCTTCCTGGTGGGAAATGAGAGTTAAATTTGCCCGTCCAGACACCTCCAGCTAGTCTCTCATTGGTTCTCGCTATTCCTGTTCATCTTCCGCAGAAATTGCAAACTGGGCCAAACAGGAGGTTAAAGGGACTGACTCTCCAAGTCGGGAGAGTGTTAGTAAAGCGTCTGGAATGTTGCACCCGAGGACCAGGGTACGAAAACTGAGACATATTTGAACACGTCTCCCGATCACATGGTTGATCATACTCTAGGTTCCACATGCATGTTTTAGCTGAAGGAAGAATACCTTAAACCTGGAGAGTTGAGACCCGTGGAATGGGTACCATGCAATATGACTTCAAAGGGTCTTCATTTGCTCACCGAACCTCTCCAATCCTATCACTGCTGCGTTTATGTCCCTGTACACACGCTTGATTCTCTTTCAGAGACATAGCAATCCATAGGTTTTAAGATACTTACTATTCAGGAACATTCTTAAGCGTTTAATATGGGGTGTTGAGTCCATTTCGTTGAGCAAGGAGTAGCTCTTGTCTATTCCATATTTGGCTTAAGGAACTTTATCTGTGCTCATTTCAATCTCTGGTTTTATGCAGCACCCCAACTCACCTTTACCCATAAGCAAGCATAAGTTGGTTTTCTAAATTTGAGAACCTGTTCTGTTCTGTAATTCAGTTCCTGTGTAGCCAAGTTTACATTCCGTGTATTACTGATATCTTATGATGTTTCTTTTTCTGTGTGACTTATTTCAGTTAGAATCATCGTACCTGAATCCACTCATTATGCTGCTACGGGCCTGATGACATAGATTTCATTGCTGAGTGATACTGCATTGTACGTAAGTACCACAAGTTCTTTATCCATTTTTCACTTTCTGTGATATTGAACTTGTACCGTAAACGAGGTTCTTGTAAACAGAGGTGTCCCAAACTTTGGGGTGGCTGTGTCCTTTTGATTTTAATTTCCCTAATCTATAGGACCATAAGTGGAAGTGCCCTAGGCTCTGTTGCTTTGTTTTTTAGATGTTTCAGGAAACACCATACACTTCTCCCGAGTGTCTGTTGGCAATTTACATCCCACCCATCAGCATAACAAGGCTCCCAGTTCTCCATGGCCTGTCCTGCCTTTCTGGATTTTACACTTTTTTCAGATGGCCCTTTTGACCGAGGGGAAGTGAGACTTCATTGTAGTGCAGATTTCCTTTGAAAGTTTGCTTGGTTGGCCAAAAAGGGCGTATGCGTTTTTTCCTGAATATATTCAGGAAAAAACGCATACGCACTTTTTGGCCAAGTGCATCATTGTGGACGTTCTGCCTCTTTTCCTATGCTTTCAATGCAATTCCAGTCTACCTCCTGAAATCGGTTTCCTGCAATTCTGCCCCGCTTTCAAGTCCTCTTGACAGCCTTACTTCAGTATATTTTTGGACGATAGCTGTCATTTATAACTCTGCAGGTTTGTGAATTACAGTGCCCCTGAGCTCCTTTCTTCAACTCGCTTTCTTGTGACCTGGCCGCAACACCGCTGGATGGCTTCAGGCCCTAATCTAGTTCCGGCACGGCACGCTGAGCCTTTGGTTAATTCCTCTTCCTGGTGGGAAATGAGAGTTAAATTTGCCCGTCCAGACACCTCCAGCTAGTCTCTCATTGGTTCTCGCTATTCCTGTTCATCTTCCGCAGAAATTGCAAACTGGGCAAAACAGGAGGTTAAAGGGATTGACTCTCCAAGTCGGGAGAGTGTTAGTAAAGCGTGTGGAATGTTGCACCTGAGTACCAGGGGAGGAAAACTGAGACATATTTTAACACGTCTCCCGTTCACACGGTTGATCATACTCTGGCTTCCACATGCATGTTTTAGCTGAAGGAAGAATACCTTAAACCTGGAGAGTTGAGACCCGTGGAATGGGTACCATGCAATATGACTTCAAAGGGTCTTCATTTGCTCACCGAAACTCTCCAATCCTATCACTGCTGCGTTTATGCCCCTGTACACATGCTTGATTCTCTTTCGGAGACATAGCAATCCATAGGTTTTAAGATACTTACTAGTCAGGTACATTCTTAGGCGTTTAATATGCGGTGTTGAGTCCATTTCGTTGAGCAAGGAGTAGCTCTTGTCTATTCCATATTTCGCTTAAGGAACTTTATCTGTGCTCATTTCAATCTCTGGTTTTATGCAGCACCCCAACTCACCTTTCCCCTTAAGCAAGCATAAGTTGGTTTTCTAAATTTGAGACCCTGTTCTGTTCTGTAATTCAGTTCCTGTGTAGCCAAGTTTACATTCCATGTATTACTGATATCTTATGATGTTTCTTTTTCTGTGTGAGTTATTTCAGTTAGAATTGTCATACCTGAATCCACTCATTATGCTGCTACGGGCCTGATGACATAGATTTCATTGCTGAGTGATATTGCTTTGTAAGTAAATACCACAACTTCTTTATCCATTTTTCACTTTCTGCGATGTTGAACTTGTACTGTAAACGAGGTTCTTGTAAACAGAGGCGTCCCAAACTTTGGGGTGGCTGTGTCTTTTTGATTTTAATTTCCCTAAGCTATAGGACCATAAGTGGAAGTGCCCTAGGCTCTGTTGCTTTGTTTTTTAGATGTTTCAGGAAACACCATACACTTCTCCCGAGTGTCTGTTGGCAATTTACATCCCGCCCATCAGCATAACAAGGCTCCCAGTTCTCCATGGCCTGTCCTGCCTTGCTGGATTTTACACTTTTTTCAGATGGCCCTTTTGACCGGGGGGAAGTGAGACTTCATTGTAGTGCAGATTTCCTTTGCAAGCTTGCTTGGTTGGCCAAAAAGGGCGTATGCGTTTTTTCCTGAATATATTCAGGAAAAAACGCATACGCCCTTTTTGGCCAAGTGCATCATTGGGGACGTTCTGCCTCTTTTCCTATGCTTTCAATGCAATTCCAGTCTACCTGCTGAAATCGGTTTCCTGCAATTCTGCCCCGCTTTCAAGTCCTCTTGGCAGCCTTACTTCAGTATATTTTTGGACGATAGCTGTCATTTATAACTCTGCAGGTTTGTGAATTACAGTGCCCCTGAGCTCCTTTCTTCAACTCGCTTTCTTGTGAGCTGGCCGCAACACCGCAGGATGGCTTCAGGCCCTAATCTGGTTCCGGCACGGCACGCTGAGCCTTTGGTTAATTCCTCTTCCTGGTGGGAAATGAGAGTTAAATTTGCCCGTCCAGACACCTCCAGCTAGTCTCTCATTTGTTCTCGCTATTCCTGTTCATCTTCCGCAGAAATTGCAAACTGGGCCAAACAGGAGGTTAAAGGGACTGACTCTCCAAGTCGGGAGAGTGTTAGTAAAGCGTCTGGAATGTTGCACCCGAGTACCAGGGGAGGAAAACTGAGACATATTTGAACACGTCTCCCGATCACATGGTGATCATACTCTGGGTTCCACATGCATGTTTTAGCTGAAGGAAGAATACCTTAAACTTGGGTAGTTGAAACCCGTGGAATGGGTACCATGCAATATGACTTCAAAGGGTCTTCATTTGCTCACCGAACCTCTCCAATCCTATCACTGCTGCGTTTATGCCCCTGTACACATGCTTGATTCTCTTTCGGAGACATAGCAATCCATAGGTTTTAAGATACTTACTAGTCAGGTACATTCTTAGGCGTTTAATATGCGGTGTTGAGTCCATTTCGTTGAGCAAGGAGTAGCTCTTGTCTATTCCATATTTGGCTTAAGGAACTTTATCTGTGCTCATTTCGATCTCTGGTTTTATGCAGCACCCCAACTCACCTTTCCCCTTAAGCAAGCATAAGTTGGTTTTCTAAATTTGAGACCCTGTTCTGTTCTGTAATTCAGTTCCTGTGTAGCCAAGTTTACATTCCGTGTATTACTGATATCTTATGATGCTTCTTTTTCTGTGAGACTTATTTCAGTTAGAATCATCATACCTGAATCCACTCATTATGCTGCTACGGGCCTGATGACATAGATTTCATTGCTGAGTGATATTGCTTTGTAAGTAAATACCACAACTTCTTTATCCATTTTTCACTTTCTGCGATGTTGAACTTGTACTGTAAACGAGGTTCTTGTAAACAGAGGCGTCCCAAACTTTGGGGTGGCTGTGTCTTTTTGATTTTAATTTCCCTAAGCTATAGGACCATAAGTGGAAGTGCCCTAGGCTCTGTTGCTTTGTTTTTTAGATGTTTCAGGAAACACCATACACTTCTCCTGAGTGGCTGTTGGCAATTTACATCCCGCCCATCAGCATAACAAGGCTCCCAGTTCTCCATGGCCTGTCCTGCCTTTCTGGATTTTACACTTTTTTCAGATGTCCCTTTTGACCGGGGGGAAGTGAGACTTCATTGTAGTGCAGATTTCCTTTGCAAGCTTGCTTGGTTGGCCAAGAAGGGCGTATGCGTTTTTTCCTGAATATATTCAGGAAAAAACGCATATGCCCTTTTTGGCCAAGTGCATCATTGTGGACGTTCTGCCTCTTTTCCTATGCTTTCAATGCAATTCCAGTCTACCTCCTGAAATCGGTTTCCTGCAATTCTGCCCCGCATTCAAGTCCTCTTGGCAGCCTTACTTCAGTATATTTTTGGACGATAGCTGACATTTATAACTCTGCAGCTTTGTGCATTACAGTGGCCCTGAGCTCCTTTCTTCAACTCGCTTTCTTTTGAGATGGCCGCAACACTGCAGGATGGCTTCAGGCACTAATCTGGTTCCGGCACGGCACGCTGAGCCTTTGGCTATTTCCTCTTCCTGGTGTGAAATGAGAGTTAAATTTGCCCGTCCAGACACCTCCAGCTAGTCTCTCATTTGTTCTCGCTATTCCTGTTCATCTTCCGCAGAAATTGCAAACTGGGCCAAACAGGAGGTTAAAGGGACTGACTCTCCATGTCGGGAGAGTGTTAGTAAAGCATCTGGAATGTTGCACCCGAGTACCAGGGGAGGAAAACTGAGACATATTTGAACACGTCTCCCGATCACATGGTGATCATACTCTGGGTTCCACATGCATGTTTTAGCTGAAGGAAGAATACCTTAAACTTGGGTAGTTGAAACCCGTGGAATGGGTACCATGCAATATGACTTCAAAGGGTCTTCATTTGCTCACCGAACCTCTCCAATCCTATCACTGCTGCGTTTATGCCCCTGTACACATGCTTGATTCACTTTCGGAGACATAGCAATCCATAGGTTTTAAGATACTTACTAGTCAGGTACATTCTTAGGCGTTTAATATGCGGTGTTGAGTCCATTTCGTTGAGCAAGGAGTAGCTCTTGTCTATTCCATATTTGGCTTAAGGAACTTTATCTGTGCTCATTTCAATCTCTGGTTTTATGCAGCACCCCAACTCACCTTTCCCCTTAAGCAAGCATAAGTTGGTTTTCTAAATTTGAGACCCTGTTCTGTTCTGTAATTCAGTTCCTGTGTAGCCAAGTTTACATTCCGTGTATTGCTGATATCTTATGATGTTTCTTTTTCTGTGTGAGTTATTTCAGTTAGAATTATCATACCTGAATCCACTCATTATGCTGCTACGGGCCTGATGACATAGATTTCATTGCTGAGTGATATTGCTTTGTAAGTAAATACCACAACTTCTTTATCCATTTTTCACTTTCTGCGATGTTGAACTTGTACTGTAAATGAGGTTCTTGTAAACAGAGGCGTCCCAAACTTTGGGGTGGCTGTGTCTTTTTGATTTTAATTTCCCTAAGCTATAGGACCGTAAGTGGAAGTGCCCTAGGCTCTGTTGCTTTGTTTTTTAGATGTTTCAGGAAACACCATACACTTCTCCCCAGTGTCTGTTGGCAATTTACATCCCGCCCATCAGCATAACAAGGCTCCCAGTTCTCCATGGCCTGTCCTGCCTTGCTGGATTTTACACTTTTTTCACATGGCCCTTTTGACCGGGGGGAAGTGAGACTTCATTGTAGTGCAGATTTCCTTTGCAAGCTTGCTTGGTTGGCCAAAAAGGGCGTATGCGTTTTTTCCTGAATATATTCAGGAAAAAACGCATATGCCCTTTTTGGCCAAGTGCATCATTGTGGACGTTCTGCCTCTTTTCCTATGCTTTCAATGCAATTCCAGTCTACCTCCTGAAATCGGTTTCCTGCAATTCTGCCCCGCTTTCAAGTCCTCTTGGCAGCCTTACTTCAGTATATTTTTGGACGATAGCTGTCATTTATAACTCTGCAGGTTTGTGAATTACAGTGCCCCTGAGCTCTTTTCTTCAACTCGCTTTCTTGTGAGCTGGCCGCAACACCGCAGGCTGGCTTCAGGCCCTAATCTGGTTCGGGCACGGCACGCTGAGCCTTTGGTTAATTCCTCTTCCTGGTGGGAAATGAGAGTAAAATTTGCCCGTCCAGACACCTCCAGCTAGTCTCTCATTGGTTCTCGCTATTCCTGTTCATCTTCCGCAGAAATTGCAAACTGGGCCAAACAGGAGGTTAAAGGGACTGACTCTCCAAGTCGGGAGAGTGTTAGTAAAGCATCTGGAATGTTGCACCTGAGTACCAGGGGAGGAAAACTGAGACACATTTGAACACGTCTCCCGATCACATGGTTGATCATACTCTGGGTTCCACATGCATGTTTTAGCTGAAGGAAGAATACCTTAAACTTGGGTAGTTGAAACCCGTGGAATGGGTACCATGCAATATGACTTCAAAGGGTCTTCATTTGCTCACCGAACCTCTCCAATCCTATCACTGCTGCGTTTATGCCCCTGTACACATGCTTGATTCTCTTTCGGAGACATAGCAATCCATAGGTTTTAAGATACTTACTAGTCAGGTACATTCTTAGGCGTTTAATATGCGGTGTTGAGTCCATTTCGTTGAGCAAGGAGTAGCTCTTGTCTATTCCATATTTGGCTTAAGGAACTTTATCTGTGCTCATTTCAATCTCTGGTTTTATGCAGCACCCGAACTCACCTTTACCCTTAAGCAAGCATAAGTTGGTTTTCTAAATTTGAGACCCTGTTCTGTTCTGTAATTCAGTTCCTGTGTAGCCAAGTTTACATTCCGTGTATTACTGATATCTTATGATGTTTCTTTTTCTGTGTGAGTTATTTCAGTTAGAATTATCATACCTGAATCCACTCATTATGCTGCTACGGGCCTGATGACATAGATTTCATTGCTGAGTGATATTGCTTTGTAAGTAAATACCACAACTTCTTTATCCATTTTTCACTTTCTGTGATGTTGAACTTGTACTGTAAACGAGGTTCTTGTAAACAGAGGCGTCCCAAACTTTGGGGTGGCTGTGTCTTTTTGATTTTAATTTCCCTAAGCTATAGGACCATAAGTGGAAGTGCCCTAGGCTCTGTTGCTTTGTTTTTTAGATGTTTCAGGAAACACCATACACTTCTCCCGAGTGTCTGTTGGCAATTTACATCCCGCCCATCAGCATAACAAGGCTCCCAGTTCTCCATGGCCTGTCCTGCCTTGCTGGATTTTACACTTTTTTCACATGGCCCTTTTGACCGGGGGGAAGTGAGACTTCATTGTAGTGCAGATTTCCTTTGCAAGCTTGCTTTGTTGGCCAAAAAGGGCGTATGCGTTTTTTCCTGAATATATTCAGGAAAAAACGCATACGCCCTTTTTGGCCAAGTGCATCATTGGGGACGTTCTGCCTCTTTTCCTATGCTTTCAATGCAATTCCAGTCTACCTGCTGAAATCGGTTTCCTGCAATTCTGCCCCAGTTTCAAGTCCTCTTGGCAGCCTTACTTCAGTATATTTTTGGACGATAGCTGTCATTTATAACTCTGCAGGTTTGTGAATTACAGTGCCCCTGAGCTCCTTTCTTCAACTCGCTTTCTTTTGAGCTGGCCGCAACACCGCAGGCTGGCTTCAGGCCCTAATCTGGTTCGGGCACGGCACGCTGAGCCTTTGGTTAATTCCTCTTCCTGGTGGGAAATGAGAGTAAAATTTGCCCGTCCAGACACCTCCAGCTAGTCTCTCATTGGTTCTCGCTATTCCTGTTCATCTTCCGCAGAAATTGCAAACTGGGCCAAACAGGAGGTTAAAGGGACTGACTCTCCAAGTCGGGAGAGTGTTAGTAAAGCATCTGGAATGGTGCACCCGAGTACCAGGGGAGGAAAACTGAGACATATTTGAACACGTCTCCCGATCACATGGTTGATCATACTCTGGGTTCCACATGCATGTTTTAGCTGAAGGAAGAATACCTTAAACTTCGGTAGTTGAAACCCGTGGAATGGGTACCATGCAATATGACTTCAAAGGGTCTTCATTTGCTCACCGAACCTCTCCAATCCTATCACTGCTGCGTTTATGCCCCTGTACACATGCTTGATTCTCTTTCGGAGACATAGCAATCCATAGGTTTTAAGATACTTACTAGTCAGGTACATTCTTAGGCGTTTAATATGGGGTGTTGAGTCCTTTTTGTTGAGCAAGGAGTAGCTCTTGTCTATTCCATATTTGGCTTAAGGAACTTTATCTATGCTCATTTCAATCTCTGGTTTTATGCAGCACCCCAACTCACCTTTCCCCTTAAGCAAGCATAAGTTGGTTTTCTAAATTTGAGACCCTGTTCTGTTCTGTAATTCAGTTCCTGTGTAGCCAAGTTTACATTCCGTGTAGTACTGATATCTTATGATGTTTCTTTTTCTGTGTGAGTTATTTCAGTTAGAATTATCATACCTGAATCCACTCATTATGCTGCTACGGGCCTGATGACATAGATTTCATTGCTGAGTGATATTGCTTTGTAAGTAAATACCACAACTTCTTTATCCATTTTTCACTTTCTGTGATGTTGAACTTGTACTGTAAACGAGGTTCTTGTAAACAGAGGCGTCCCAAACTTTGGGGTGGATGTGTCTTTTTGATTTTAATTTCCCTAAGCTTTAGGACCATAAGTGGAAGTGCCCTAGGCTCTGTTGCTTTGTTTTTTAGATGTTTCAGGAAACACCATACACTTCTCCCCAGTGTCTGTTGGCAATTTACATCCCGCCCATCAGCATAACAAGGCTCCCAGTTCTCCATGGCCTGTCCTGCCTTTATGGATTTTACACTTTTTTCAGATGGCCCTTTTGACCGGGGGGAAGTGAGACTTCATTGTAGTGCAGATTTCCTTTGCAAGCTTGCTTGGTTGGCCAAAAAGTGTGTATGCGTTTTTTCCTGAATATATTCAGGAAAAAACACATACGCCCTTTTTGGCCAAGTGCATCATTTCGAGGTTCTGACTCTCTTCATATGTTTTCAATGCAATTCCAGTCTACCTCCTGAAATCGGTTTCCTGCAATTCTGCCTTGCTTTCAATGTCTCTTCATAGCCTTACCTCAATATATTTTTTGAAAATAGTTGGCCTTTATAACTCTGCAGGTTTTTGAATTGCAGCGGCCCTTAGCCCCACTTTTCAGCTCTTATTTTTGTGGTCTTGCCCCATAACCACAGGATTCCTTGAAGCCCTATTTTTCTTCTGGGGCACCTTGCTGTGCCTTTGGTTAATTCTTCTTACTGATGTGACATTAGAGTGACATGTGCCCATTGAAACCGCTACAGCTTGTTTCTCACTGGTTCCCCCTATTCCCATTCATCCTCTACACTAACTGCAGACTGTGCGATACCAGAACTTAAAGGCATTGACTCCATGTGGGGATGTTGTTAGTAAAGCGGCTGGAATGTCGATCCGGAGCCCCAGGAGAGGAAAAATGAGGTGTGTTTTAGAAACCTTTCCCGATCATATGGTATACCAGTCGCTGGGTTTCCCAAGCATGGTTTAGCTGTAGGAAGATTCCCTTCAACCTGGAGTGTTGGGACCCTTGGACTGAGTAGCATGAAGTATTGCATTAAACTTTCGGCAGTTGCTCACCAAAGCTCACCAATCCTCTCAGCCCCAAGTGTCCAGCCTTATGTCTTATCCAGCTGTGGGTTTATATGTGGTCAATCCAGGTTGCATCACAGCCCCTGAGCGAATTTTGTAAGAATTTTTCTCTCTTTCATTGTTTCAGCGTTTTGTTTTTAAAATTTATTTCTATAATGGGGTTTAGCTCATTTTCACTGCTGTGTTTGTGCCGCTCTGCACACACTTGATTCCCTTATGGAGATATATCAATACATGGGTTTTAAGATTCTTATTACTCAGATATATTTCTCTGCGGTGTATAGGGTGTGTTGAGGCCAGTTCATTGAGCAAGGTGTAGATCTTGTCTAATACCTATTTGGTTTATTGAACGGTATCTGTGCTAATTTCAAACTCTGGTTTTATGCATCACCCCACCTCTCCTTTCCCCTTAAGCTGACATAAGTGTGTTTTCTAAATGTGAGACACTGTTCTGTTCTGTAATTCATTTCTTGTGCAGCCATATTTACCCTCCCTCTATAAGTGATATCTTATGATATGTTTCTTTTTCTGTTTGACTTATTTCAAGTAGTATTATCGGACCTAAATCCACTCTTTATCCTTCTACTAGCCTTATTACATTGATTTCATGGTGAAGAGATATTCCATTGTACATAAGTACCACATCTTCTTTATCCATTGTTCTCTTTCCTGGGATATTTAAGGTGTACTGAAGTTGAGGTTCTTGTAAACAGAGTAGCCCTAAACTGTGGTGTGCTTGTGTCTTGTTGATTTTTAGACTTCCCTAGATATACTCCCATGATTGGAAGTGTCCTATGCTTTGTAGCTCTGTTTTTTAGATGATGTAGGAACCACCATACACTTCTCCAGAGTGGCTCTCGGCAGTTCACACACTGCCCATCAGCGTATAAAGGCTCCCTGTTCTCCATGGCCTGTCCTGCATTTCTGGTTTTTACAATTTTTTAGGATGGCCCTTTTGACCGGTGGGAAGTGAGACTTCTTTGTTGTGCACATTTGCATTGCTTGCTTGCTTCGTTGCCCATAAAGTGCGTATGCGTTTTTTCCTGGATATAATCAGGAAAAAACGCATACGCCCTTTTGGGCCAACTGCATCATTGTCGAAATTCTGCCGCTTTTCATGTGCATTAAAGACGAGTCCAATCTATCTCTTGAAATCTGTTTCTTGCAATTCTGTCTTGCATTCAGATCCTCTTCTTTGCCTTACCTCAACATATTTTTGGACACTAGTTTTCATTTATAACTCTGCAGGTTTGTGAATTGCAGTGACCCTGAGCTCCATTTTTTAAGTTGCTCTTTTGTGAGCTGGCCACAAACCCACAGGATTGCTTCAGGCCCTATTTTGGCTCCGGCGAGGCAGGCTGAGCCTTTCTTTAATTCTTATTCTTAATGGGAAATTAGAGTGATATGTGCCCGTCCAAACCCCTACAACTATTCTCTCATTGGTTCCCCCTCTTCCCGTTCATCCTCCTCACAATTTGCAAAATGTGTGAAACAGAAGTTTAAATGTGCTGATTCTCCAAGTGGGGAGATTCTAAGTAACATGTCTGGAATGGTGAACAGGAGCACCAGGAGAGGATAAATGAGGTGCATTTTAGACACATCTCCCGATCACATGGTGTACAGTCCTCTGGGTTTTCCATGCATGTTTTAGCTGTAGGAAGATCCCTTGAACCTGCAGATTTGGGACCCATTGAATGGGTACCAGGTAGTATTACTTTAAAGGGTGTGCATTTCCTCACCCAACCTCACATTTCTCTTAGCGCAAACAGTTTCCAGCCTTATGTCTCATCCTGCTGTGGGTCTAGATGTGTTCAATCCATGTTGCATCACCGTCCCTGAGGAAAAGTTGTAAGAGGTTTTCTCTGTCTCTCTGTCGTTTATTTTTTTCAATTTATTACTATATTGGTTACAG